>NW_025856403.1:98450-178521 GCF_002878395.1 Capsicum annuum | reverse complement strand
TTGTATAGCCCTGCTTAGATTAGAGAATCTGTAACCATATCAATAAGCATAACATTGTAGTGGCCCATTATTGAGGTGACAAAATTATATTTTTTAGCTATTAAACAACATTTTATAGTGTATGAGTAGTAAATAATGTATTCTAGAATCATAGTTAATTCTACAATGAATATGAGTCTTGTGTTTCTATCACTTTTATGGACTATGGATGACGAGAGACTTGGAATCTGAAACTCGAGGTCAGAAAAATGAAGGAGACGTAATAGAGAAGCAAATTTCAACAATGAAACAGGGATATGAAATTACCCTTGTCAGTGTAGTATATATGCTTTGTCTAAGAATTTCTTGTAGCACGAAGAATATGATTATTTGTATGTTGTGTCTCGAGTTACTCAATTTGAAAAGACTATAAATCTCCTTCACGTTGGGTCCGTGCTAACACGGACCATACTTATCTAGTTGTTAAAAAGAAAGAAATGAAGTGTTCAGGTTTTACAGTTCAGTTTATGACAACCTTTTTAATTCTTGTATTAATAGGATTTAATGTATGCATTTACTATTTCATTCTAAAGATATAGAAAGCATTTAGTTTTATCACCTTTTTTTCTTTATTAAATTATTTCCCTGCATTCCCTAATCAAAGCCACCTACAATAGGTTTACTCGTTAATGATTGATTATATTTGATAGATTACTTTTTGAAATAATTGTCAATGATTTGTGAAGATGTAACACTACATTTAGAAATAAACAATATATTGAAGCAGCTTGTACCTGAATTTCAAAATTGAAAAAATTAAATAAGTTGTAAGTTATCTCTAACCTTCAAATGCTATAATAAGTTTGATCTATACTCAAAAAGAATGTTAGCTATCCACTTACCACTTGCTAATCGAATTATTGTTGGGTAAAGGAAAAAAAAACAAATATACATAATTCTAACTAAAGGTATATTATTTCACCCATGAGGTAGAAGTGTATAGTGTAACTAGATTTCAATTGTAGTTGTTTGGTATACCAATTGAAATCAACTAGTTACCAATCGGGCTCAACCCATATAGACAACAAACTGAGATAGTTCGATATGAATGAAGAAAGGCAAATTTGGTTGATTATTTATCTTAACATTTACGTCATATTTCACTTTTTTGGTTATTTTATTACACAACCAAATTTAATATTTTCAAAACCGTTTAAATTATTTTGATTTTTCATTTATATGGATATGATCAAATAAGTTTTTAATGAATTTTTTAAAGCTCCATTTTTTATTAAGTGATTCAAAAAATTAAAAAAAAAGAGGAGAAAAGTTACTGCAGCTTTCTTTTAGCATTTACTGTTTTTGACTTAGTCTAAAGTAGTTGTTGCTTAGTCCTTAAGTTTCTCTTGTTAGTTGAAAGCACTACTGAGTTAGTGCCTATTTAGTGCAGTTAGTTCCTTTTGTTTTGGCTTATTTAGTTGAGTTGTAAGATATTTATAAGGGTTTATCAGTGATGAATGATATAGATAATAAAATAGTCTCACAATTCTAGAAAACTCTCTGCCATTCTATTTCCCTGCTAGGTTTTTTTTTCTTTTCTAATATGTTGTTCTTGAGTGAGCTTGAGATATTTTCTCCAACATCTGTGGTATCAAAGCTAGGTTTATATTGAAGTGATCTTATTAACAGTAAAAAACCCATGTCTTACATTGGAAATTCATTAAACATATCTCAGCCTTCCATCCCTATTTTTATAGGACAAAGTTATCAGTTCTGGAGTATCAAGATGAAGACTTTATTCCAGTCACAAGATCATTGGGACTTGATTGAGACAGGGTATGTAGATCCGGATGAAGAGAAGTGGTTGTAGAAAAAACAAAAAGAAGGACGCAAAGACATTGTTCTTCCATCAACAGGCAGTCCATGAGATGATGTTCTCCCAAATTGCAGCATCCACCACTTCGAGGCAAGCATGGAGAATTTTTCAAACTAAATTTCAAGGATCCTCAAAGGTAATAGTTGTAAAACCCCAAACTCTTAGACATGATTTTGAAGCTTTAATCATGGAAGAAAATGAATCTATGCAAGATTTCATGTCTAGATCAATGGCTATTATTAGTCAAATGAGGTCATATAGAGACTAAATAACTGATCAAATTATTGTTAAAAAATTTTTGAGGAGCTTAACTCCTAAATTTGATCATGTTGGGACTGCAATTGGGGAGTCCAAAGATCTGCTAAATTTTTTATTCGGTGAATTAATAGGTTCTTTGCAAGCCACGTGGCAAGGATAAATAGGTCAGCAGAAAAGCAGGAAGAATAAACATTTCAATATAAGGTGGAGGAACCCAATTTAAGAGATTATGATAAGGCAGCAATAGGAAGAGGATGAGGCAAAGGTGCATTTCGTGGAAATAGCCGAGGTCGAGCCCGGGGCAAAGCCTTTGAAAAATGGAACTTTAATGAGCAAAAGAGCAATAGAAGCAACAAGCAATGTTATCATTGCAAGAGGTTTGGCATGTGCAAGCAAATTTCTGGTACAAGGAGAAACAAGCAAATTATCCTGAGACAGCTAATGAAGAAAGTAAGTTATTCATGGCTTATTGTATACTAATGAAAATGCAAGTGATATGTGAATTAAAGATAGTGGTTGATCCAACCATATGTCAGGCTTGATGCCAATCTTCAAATAACTTGATGAGACGAAAAAGTCAACGGTTAGGCTTGGTGATAATAATGACCTTCAAGCGGAAGGAAAAGGAACAGTACCAATCAAATGCAGTCATGGTAAAGTAAAACTTCTTCATGATATTTAATTTGTTCTTAGTTTGGCACATAATTTACTGAGTGTTGGGAAACTAATGGCCGCTGGATATTCACTTTTGTTTGATGATAGATCATGTGTTATTAAAGATAAAAAATCAGGACAAACAATGGCTAATGTACTCATGGCTAAAAGTAGAATGTTTCCATTAAAAGTTTGGTTATTCATGCAAAAAATGACTCTGAATTATGGCATTTGAGGTATGGGCATCTCAATTTCAAGGGACTAAAGCTGCTAAGACAAAAAGGTATGGTCATTGAATTACCAAAAAATAATTATTTTTATTTATGCGAAGGTTGCATTTGTGGGAAGCATAGTAGAAAGTCATCTCCTATTGGAAAGGCTTGGAGAGCTTCTATTTGCCTAGAATTAATTCATGTAGATTTGTGTGGTCTAATGAATACTGAATTTTTTGGTGGAAGTCAATATTTTTTACTCATCACAAGATGATTTCAGTTGAATTATTTGGGTATATTTTCTAAAATACAAATCACAATCTTTTTAAAATTTTAGAAAATACAAGGCTTTAGTGAAGAATTGCAGTGGGTTGCACATAAAAACTCTCCAAATAGACAGAGGTGGTGAGTTCTTATCTAATGAATTTGTCCATTTTTGTGATGAATCTGAAATTCACAGGGAACTTACCACACCCTACACACCAGAGCAAAAGTTGAACGCAAGAATTGTACCATTCTAGAGATGGCAAGAAGTTTATTGAAAGGAAAGGGACTTCTAAACCAATATTGGGCAGAAGTAGTTACAAACTCAGTGTTCCTACTAAACCTATCTCCTACAAAGGCTGTCATGAATCAAACGGCATATAAAGCTTAGGAAGGTACAAATCCTTCAGTAAGCAATTTACAATTTTTTTGGTGTATTGCTTATGCTTTGGTAAACTCCCAAACTCGTCAAAAACTAGATGAAAAATCACAAAAATGTATTTTCATCGGTTATTGTCTTGAATCCAAAGAATACAGGTTATATAACCCTCTTAATGTCGAAGTGATAATAAGCAGAAATATTGTGTTTGATGAAAAGTTAAGTTGGAATTTGAGTGAAAAACAAGTATAACAAAAGGTTTTGATACCCTTTGAAGTCTCTCCAGATGAAGGACAAGAGGCTACACCAAATTTACTTGAAGATACACTTTTACCAGAGAAATCTGCAACACTTGAAGGACCTTCAGCAGAGCCAATTCCACTAAAAAGATCAACAAGAGTCAGAAAAGGGAATCCTAGATATTCTAATCAATCTGGTCAATTTGCTTTTATTTTTTTAGATCCTATATTTAATGAAGAAGCAATTGAAAAATTGGACTGGAAGAATGCAATAAAGGAAGAACTTATGGCAATACAAAGAAATAAAACGTGGCATCTTACCGACTTATCGAATGGAAAAGATATTGCTGGTTTAAAGTAGGTATTCAAAACAAAGTATCCTGCACATGGAAACATACAAAAACACACGGCAAGACTTGTCGCGAAGGGATACTCGCAGGAGGGCATTGATTTTTAAGAGACATTTTCTCCTCTTGATCGATTTGAAATGGTAAGAATAATTTTTGCCTTGGCTTCTCAACTAAATGGTCACTTTATCAACTTGATGTTAAGTCAGTGTTCTTGAATGGTGAACTGGAAAAGGAGGTTTATTGTAACACCCTGCATTTTGGGCTAGGACTTAAACTATCATTCCTATGCGTAAAGGTTCCAAAATCCATAAATCTAATATGAATTTAGTGTGTTAATCAATTATATAGTGTGGTAATTTAGTTGAGAATAAATTGAGATCATTGAGGTCCCCTAACTCAAGGGCGAGTTGAAAGCTTTTTTATCTTTTGAGTTTTGATGACCGTTTCAACTTGGGTCAACTTTAATCGACCATAACTTTTTGTAAATAATGAATTAGAGGGCCTGATATATATCAAATGAAAGTTCTTTGAATTCTCTTTCCAATGCCACTGGTTTCGCCTAAATTCGATATCGAGGTAAAAAGTTATACCCTCTTTATAGTAAGGTGTCAGGCTGCCTAAGGAGCCACGGCCGGGCCGACAGTCCGTCGGGCCCATGACGGTTCGTTGAGCCATCTGTCGGCCATCCCGAAGCTAAAAAATGTGACTTTTTTAAAGAGTTGTTTTGGTATTTTTCTCTTTAGAAAACCTCCCCAATGGATTAATTATACTCTAACACGTTATTAATCAATTCCCATCAGTTGCAACATTAAAAATTTCCTTATTCACTCTCAAATAAGATCAAATTAGGGTTTTCCCTTAAGAACAAAGAATCAAGAATCAACCTTCAAGTCCAAGTTTTTCAAGGGACAAATCAAGATTTGAGTCCTGCTCTTTAAACCTTGTAATCTAAGGTACGTGGTATTTTTTTTAAAACTACACGGGCATGGTGAAATTGATTTAATAAAGAATAAATGTTTAGAAATCGTGAACTTACAAAGGTTTTGGATTTACAATTACAATTATGTATTATGAAATCTTATTAATGATAAAGTTTTAGTCTTGAGGACTCTTCCCCAAATTTATTTGTACTCGTATATATGTATATATGAAATTAGGTTTGAATATTTAATTGAGAGCACGAACATATAGAATCCCTCTCTTGTTATCATTTCCAATTCTTTTCATATGATATGGATTACTTTGAACGCATTTTGAGAAGCGTGACACAAATGTCTTGATTATTATTTATGATTTGATTATGGTTTTGAATTGAAGAGAGAGGGTTTCACATGTTGATAAATGTTTAGAAATATATAATGAAAGAATTGCATGGTTTGTCAAAAATACATGAACACCACATGTTTGTTGAAATGTTGAAAAGAGAGATTCTTTGCATAATTTGACAAATGTTTTGAAGTATGAATCTTATTGAATTGTTTGAAGTATGGTGGTCCTAACTTTATGTTTTTAAATAAGAGATTATAATATGATATTTTATGGCTTAGAGCTTTGACTTGCAAGTCAATGGTATGACGATACCATAAAAATTAATGTCATAACAGAGTAAGAGGTTAAAACTTAATTTTAGAGAACACATATATTAAAGAGCTAAAATTGGTCTTTAAGAGGGTTAGGTGGTTGCCCGAAGAAGGCTTTAGTTCAAATAACTCCCATCCCAAAATCGTGTTTTGCCGATACAGATTTTATTACGTTCCCAAGAGGGATCACACACTGGCCTAGTGCCTTGTGGCATATTAGAGAGTCCAACTCTTGTGACAAACTTGAGTTGAGGGCTTGGCTACAGAGTCAAGAGCATATTCCGTATTTTCCATAGAATTTAGAGTTGTAGGGTATACCACCTAGCTCAAAAGTAATACAAAGAATAGTTCCATTTACAAGATTGTTTTAAGAGCATTCGAGATAGCCATGTATTTTGAACTATTTTATGACTTGCTCTCACCTATATTATATATGTATAAATTCATTATTTTGGATTGCTCTATGTACCAGTACAATTGTATTGACCCCCTTACATTTCAGTGTCTGAGGCTCAGTCTAAAGGTTCTGCTAAGCCGTAGAATTATTAGATTGAAGTGAAGTGTGCAGTTGGTGAGCCTTCTCTATTCTGAAAGGCCTATTTTCATTCCAGTCACTTGTTATTTATTTTGGTTTAGGTCCACTAGGGGCCTTGTCCCAGATTCAGGCAGCTTGTCGATGTCATATATAGTAGAGATTTTGCAGACTGAAAAAGATATTGTCTAGATGTTGATAAATTTATTTTCATATAATTAAACAAGACTCAGAATATGACCTTGATTCTCTTTATTATATTTTTGCATTCTTTCTTTATTATAAAAGTATTGTCCATGATTACCAGATATAGAAGTGAGCCCAGACCTCTATGGTTTGGGATGTCCATCACGGCTAGGACCCCAGCTCAGGTTATGACAAACTTGGTATCAGAGCACGGTTCATATTCCCAGGGTGTCTGCAAAATTGCATCGGGTAAAGTTTATTTTATGGGTGTGTAGCACGCTACTCTTATAAGTAGGAGGCTACAGGGCGTTTAGGAACGTCTCTCTTTCTTAATGTTCTAGTTCATGCTATAAGTTAGAACATTCCTCTTTCATACTCTAGTTTGTGCTATGGTGTCGCCCATAAGAAAATAAATTTATCCCAATTCCTTTCTTACTCTGATGTTCTCAGATATGTCTCATTGTTAAGGTGATTTAAGTACAGAAGTCTAGAATCTAAATGATATAGTCCTTTCTGACTGAATCATAAAAGATTAAAAAATTATGTAAGGACTTGATAGGAATCCATTAGTGCTTCAAGGTGTATTGATGCAAGTGTACACATTGATTCTGATGAAATCGTGCTTTTTAACCGAAGGTATTAAGTGTATCCAATCCCTTTTAAAATTCTTGTTGCAGGGAATGTTGTGTAGCAGAATATTGGAACCGTATTTCCACCCGAGGAGTAGTATATGTTAAAGTGTCATGACCCATTGGTAATGAGATTGGGCTAATAAGTTGGTGATATGTAATCATAATCTTAGACGTTAGAGTGAGGGAGACTTTTGTTTTGTGTAAATATATATTTTTAGTTTTATAACTATCGATTGAGGGATGATTTGTCATTTCATATTGATAGATTAATGTGGTGGTAATATTGGTAGATTGTGAGGTATTCGAAAGAGGAAGTGTTTGACTGTGATTATTATCTATTAAAAACTAGGGAAAAAGCCCAGGTGACTAGTCATGGTAGTTATAAAAGCCTCTTATAGGTTGTGAATGGAAACAATTAGATTAGCCAATAAGTTATTATTATAGATTCATTGTTGTTTGTGGAATTTGAAGGTAGTTTAAATGCATGCTTTGGTAAGCAAGTATAATGTGAGAAAGTAGAATATGTAGATATGATCAGGTTGGGTTATGTTATATTATTAGAATCGGATACCCCTATTATGACTTTACCCCCTTTTGATTGTCTTTATTTTAGTAGTCATAAACTAGTAATTCATGTGAGAAGGTATGTCGTGGATTTTGAGATGTAATAGTGACGTCATAGAGGGGTTGCGATTGTAGGTAGTAGTTAAATGTAATGAGTATTTTGAGTTGATTTCCAAATTTAATGGACTGGTATAGTATGTTGCATGCTTCACCGGTGGTACAAGATTGTTTCTAGACAATAGGCTTATGGTGGTAAGAGTAGTAGCTTAAGGTTAATGATGTATGTTTTGTGGGAATGAACTGGTAGGAGTGATAGGATTTGTGAAAGAGTCTATGTTGGTAATTTATGAAATGTTAAGTGGTTACTGTGAGGAATATGTGTATATGAGAACTAGCGTTAAAATGATGAATTGTGGGTGAGTCATTAAGTGGATAAGGGCGTAAGTATATAAGAATAAGTTGCACCCCCTAGTAATATGGAGTTAGGTAGGATTTTATGATATAAGTTATGTGATTAACGATTCAATGTTAGAAGATTAAGTAGTGGAGAGTGGATTTTTATGTGATAACGAGTGAGGATGTGTATGCTCATGAGACTACAAATTGTAGATTAATGATGATAGAGGATAGTGAAAAATTTAAGAGTAGAATTCTTGGGAAGCAATGCCTTTAGAGTATACTTAAAACAAGAATTTTTAGTATTTATGTGTATAAGCATTTTTCCTATCTAGTTTGTGCTCTTGAACATGTAGTATGGAGAAGTCTAGTGAGTTATTGTACGGTGTTCATTAGAGTTGAATTAAGGAAATATAGGTAGGCAGTATGATCCTTGGGTATGGTTTTACAAATTTTATTAAGTTGTAAGTTATGTGATTAGAGGTGTAATATGAGTATTCTAAGGAGTTAAAGATAAAGTGTGAAGTATTTTGAAGTGTGGATGTCCATGCCTATAATAATGTTAGTCATAAGTTGGTGACTTTGGGGTAAGAGGAAGTTATGAATAGTATCCCTGAAGGGGGATGACCTAGAAAGAATTTAGTGTCTTTATGTAAAATTCTTGAAGGAAGTTTGTGTTCATGTGTATATCGATATCCCTTACTGTATTGAGCATTGTTGTTATAGATTGATGAGAGGTTATATTCTCAAGTCTATAAGGGTGACTTTGATCTAAGGGGGGAGATGATGGAAGTATTAGCAGTGGGTTTTACACTTTCAGGTGTAGTCTTTTGGGTTAAGTTCTATTATTTACGTGAATTGTAAGATCCCGCAAAAATCCTAGTCGTCTAAGTCCTTTAGAACAAGCCCAGAAAGGCCCAAACTTAGAAAATTTTCAGCTAAGTGATAGGACATAGTCTTTTCCAAAGCCCTCAAACTTTGAGGAATTTATTTATGACCTTCTCGACCTCCGAAAGTTAATTTTTAAGTTGATTCACGACCAGGGAAGTCAATAGTGCATCTCGGGTGAGTTTTGGAATTTTCGGACAAGTGTAAGGGCATGTTTGGTACTCCAAAATAGCAATTCAGGGCAATTTTCCCACGGCGCCTCGGCCAGATCGGCACTCCAGAGCCCGCGGTGCCCTGGCTAGTCTAATCTAGGTAATTTCTACAGTTTAATTCCTCATTTAAAGGGTAACTGAGTCATTTTCTCCATTGTAATCCATCCAAAACACAAGATTTAAGCCTATTCTAAGCACATTAGTCTTATTTTCATCACTTTTATCTCAAGAAATACCCTTAGAACTCCAAATCTCCTCCCCCAAGAAGTCTAGATCCTCCATAGTTACTCCAAGAAAGCTTTAGATTGAGGGGTTCCACAGATTTAGAATGCTGGCTTAAAGTCAAGGTGGAGATGTAATATCTCGAATATTTTTTTGTGGTGTCAAGTTTTAAGTAAGAATCATGTTAAATCTACTCATGTTCAAGCAAGCTCCTCCTACTTTGATTTGAATGGACTTCTACCAATGTCTTATTTATTCATTTCTTTCCTATGCCTAAGGTTTGAGCTCTCTATGTGACTCATGTCATGTTTCGATATCCGAGCAATAATGTCCCTCAGTGATCTAATATTCCAAGTATTTAAGCCATATGTTATGTTGCTTATGATCCAAACCTATGTCTCACTGCATGCTTAGTCCTAATAAAATATATTTTGTATGTCTCAGAATCATTTTATGCTGAAAATACGCAAAGCGATAAAGTTGTTGCAAACTTATGACTATCTCAGCTCTGATAATGAGAAGCAATATCTTCAAGCATCAATCTTTATCTCAATCATTGACTTTATGAATTCCGACCTTATGTTATACAAATCATGAGATATGTGTACCTATGTTTCTCACCATAGTATGTCCTAAGAAATCATGTTGTATTGTAGTTATGCCGAATAACCCTTTTCTTATGATCCAGGCACTCAATAACTGAAGTACTCCATGTATATTCTATCATATCTTCACTCCATGTCCCTCCTTGAGTAGTGCTATAAATATAAGCTTTGAATTGACAATTGTTATATCCATTAATGATGATTATGCTCGAGTCCCTCAATGACCCTCCGTATGTTAGTGTGATGGTGGTTGTGGAAGCATAGTAATGTGTTATGAATGGGAGTAAATGTTCTTGAAGTTAAAAATCTTAAGGTGATTTCTTGAGCTAAAGTTAAAAGATAAGAGGGAAGAAGGAGACAAATTGTTGTTATGCGAAATAGTTAGGAGGGAAGTATAGGGCAAGGATCTTTGGGAGAATGATTTAATTTGTTGGTTTTAGAGGAGAGATCCAAGAAGTGGGGTATAGTAATGATAGGCTTGAATTTTGTGTTTGGTGAAGAAATAAAACAATGTGCCATGTTGTTAGTATTCCTTGAAATAAGACTTGAGGTTGTTAGATTAGAATGATGAGGTGAGCTGATTTCTTAGTGTGATGTAGAGTGCAGGGTCCCATGGTTTAAGTTAGCACCTCTTTCCCCCGAGTTGGGCTTCAACATGGAAGTATTATCCAAAGGGACATAAATTATTATGGTTAGGTGTGTTAGGGGAGAATTGTAAGTTAGAAATGATGAAGTGTGTTGATTAATGTTGGGGCTTAGATGAATAATGTCTCTAAAGTTAAGGTCCATTCGTTGTATCTTGTAAGGTGGAGAATGCTTCTAAATCCTGTCTCCCACAAAATCTCATTTCATAATTAGTGCCAATGTAAATAGGGCCTATGATCACTAAATAAACTAATTCCTTATGTTATGATCATAAAGATTCATAGAACTCATGTGCAAGGTCATCCCTATTTAAAGTTTCACTACCTTATGCTTCGTGCTTACGCATTTCACTAGGGGTTATCATGAAGCTGTTTCGATGCCGTTGCATATATTGTTAAGGAAAAATGTTCAATATGAGGTTACATTCCGTATTCCATACCTTTAGAGCTTCAATCAGTCCCTACCCATCATTCGGGGACAAATGATCCCAAGGGGGAGATAATGTAACACCCCACATTTCGGACTAGAACGTAAACCGTCATTCCTACACGTAAAGGTTCCAAAAGACATAAATCTGATTTGAATTTAGTGTGTCAATAAATTATGTAGTGTGGTAATCTAGTTGAGCATAAATTGAGATCAGAGAGGTCCTTTAACTCAAGGACAAGTTGAAAGCTTTTCCATCGATTGAGTTTTGGTGAGCGTTTAAACTTGGGTCAAATTCAATCGACCATATCTTTTTGTATATAATTAATTAGAGGTCTTACTATATATCAAATGAAATGTCTTTGAATTCTCTTACTAATGCCATCAGTTTTTCCTTAATCCAATAGCGGGGTAAAATGTTATGCCCGCTTTATAGTAAGGTGTCAGGCTGCCTAAGGAGTGACGGTCGGGCCGACGGTCCGTCGGGCCCGTGATGTTCCATAGCATGGCCCGTCTCTCCAAAAATAGTGACTCCATCACTAGAAATGCAGTTACAGTTATGGGGATAGTTCGTCGGGCCCGTGACGGTCTGTCAGGCCATCCGTCGGTCATCCCGAAGCTCAAAAATGTAATTTTTAAAGGGTTATTTTGATACTTTTCCTCTTCAGAAAACCTCCCCAATGGATTTAATAACACCCTAACACGTTATTAATCAATTCCCATCAGTTGCAACATCAAAAATTTCCTTTTTCACTCTCAAAATAAGATCAAATTACGGTTCTTCCTCAAGAATCAACCTTCAAGTCCATGTTTTTCAAGGGACAAATCAAAGTTCGAGTCCTACTCTTTAAACCTTGTAATTGGAGTTTTCCTAAAACTACATGGGCATGGTAAAATTGATTTAATGATGATTAAATGTTTAGAAATCATGAACTTACAATGGGGTTTTAGATTTACAATTACAATTATGTATTATGAAACCTTATTGATGATAAAGTTTAGTCTTGAGGCCTTTTCCCCAAATTTATTTTTAGTCATATATATGTATGTATGAAATTGGGTTTGAATATTTAATTGAGAGCACGAACATATAGAATCCCTCTCTTTCTATGAGTTCTCATTCTTTTCATATGATATGGATTACTTTGAATGCATTTTGAGAAGCGTGATACAAATGTCTTGATTATCATTTATGATTTGATTATGGTTTTGAATTGAAGAGAGATGGTTTCATATGTTGATAAATGTTGAAAAATATATAATGAAAGAATTGCATAGTTTGTCAAAAATATATGACCATCACATGTTTGTTGAAATGTTGAAAAGAGAGATTTTTTGCATAATTTGACAAATGTTTTAAAGTATGAATCTTCTTGAATTGTTTGACGTATGATGGTACAAACTTTATATTTTGAAAGAAGAGATTATAATATGATATTTTATGGCTTAGGGCTTTGAGTTTCTAGTCAATGGTATGACGATACCATATAAATGAATGTCATAGTAGAGTAAGAGTTTCAGACATAATTTTAGAGAACACATGTCTTAAAGAGCTAAAAATGGGCTTAAAGAGGGTTAGGTGGTTGCCCGAAGAAGGCTTGATTTCAAATAACTCCTAACCCAAAACCGTGTTTTACCAATACGGGTTTCATTACGCCTCCAAGAGGGGTCACACGCTGGCCTAGTACCTTGTGGTGTATCAGAGATAGAAATTCCAACTATTGCGGCAAACTTGAGTTGGGGGCTTGGCTGCCGATTTAAGGACAGATTCCATTTTGCCCATGGAATTTCAGAGTTATAGGGTATACCACCTAGGTCAGAAGTAATACAAAGCATAGAGTTGCATTTAAAAGATTGTTTTAAGAGTATTCGAGATGGCCCATGTATTTTGAACTATTCCATGCATAATATTTTATGACTTGCTGTCGCCTATGTTATATATGTATAAATTCATTATTTTGGATTGCTCTGCGTACCAGTACAATTGTATTGACCCCCTATATTTTAGGGTTTGAGGCTCTTCTAAGCCATAGAATTATTCAGACAGAAGTGAAGTGTGCAGTTGGTGAGCCTTCTCTATTTTGGAAGGCCTATTTCTTTTCAGTCACTTGTTATTTATTTTGGTTTTTGTACACAGGGGCTTTGTCCCAGATTCAAACAGCTTTTTGATTTCATATCAACAACAACAACAACAAACCCAGTGTATTCCCACAACGTGGTGTTTGGGGAGGGTAAGATGTACACAGTCCATATCGCTACCTCCGAAGAAGTAGAGAGGTAACTTGTTGATGTCATATGTAGTTGAGATTTCACATACTGAAAAGGATGTTTTCTAGATGTTGATAAATTTATTTCCGTATTGTTAAACAAGACCCGGAATATGACCATGATTCCGTTTATTATATTTCCGCATCCTTTCTTTAGTATACAAGTATTGTGCTTATTTACCATATGCACAAGGTCTCTTGGGCCTCCATGGTTAGAGATGACCCTCATGGTAAGGGCCCTAATTCAGGTCATGACATTTATGTTGCTTAACCACAAGGTTTCAAAATCAGTAGACAAGAGAAAAAGGTGTACCGGCTGAGGAAGGCACTTTATGGGTTGAAACATGCGCCACAAGCTTGGTATAGCAAAAAAAAATATCAATTCCTATTTTGTTAAAAATGGGTTTGAAAGAAGTGAAAGTGAGCCTACTCTATACTTAAGGAAGCAAGCAACACCCATGTATATGAATGAATAATTGCAGTAGGAATATGGTACTGGGCAAGCCAATGAAAGAAGGTTTAGAAGTCATGTTGGAGGTTTGATTTACTTTTCGCATACTTGTCTAGATATTTCATACTCTGTTGGTATCGTTTCAAGGTTTATGAGAAATTCATTGAACCATCAATTTGGAGTTGCGAAAAGGATTCTACAGATGCTGCTGGAATATGGAATTTGTTACTCTCATGTTTCAAATTTCAAATTGATACGCTATACTGATAATGATTGGGGAGGCTCGGTGGATGATAGGAAAAGAACATCCGGCAAACACTTTTAGTCTTGGATAAGGCGCAATAACATGGAGTTCTAAGAAGAAAGCAACGACGACATTGTCGACTTCCGAGGCAGAGTATATCGCAACTACTTGTTCAGCCTACCAATGCATTTGGCTTAGGATAATTTTGGCTGATCTAAACCACAAGCTAGAGAAAGCAACAGAAATATATTTCGACAATAAGTCCGCAATTACAATGACTAAGAATACTGTATTTCATGGAAGAACAAAGCACATTAACATCCGCTTTCATTTTATTTGTGAGCTGGTGGAAAAAGGAGATCATATTGAAGTTTTGCAACACCAATGAACAAGTAGTAGATATATTCACAAAAGTACGGCCCTATCAAAAGCATGTTTAATTTAGATTATTGCTTGGTGTTAGCGATTCTGAATCAAAGGGGAATGTTGAATAAGTGATTCAAAAAAAAAAAAAAAGAGAAAAGTTACAGCAACTTTCTTTCAGCATTTTATTATATTTGACTTAGAGTAGTTTTTGTTTAGTCCTTAAGTTTCTCTTGTTAGTTGAAAGAACTACTGACTTAGTGCCTATTTAGTGAAGTTAGTGCCATTTGTTTTTGTAGCTTCAGTTGAGTTGTAAGCTATTTATAAGGGTTGATCAGTGATGAATGATATAGAGAAAAAAACAATCTTGAAATTCCAGAAAACTCACTCCCATTCTATTTCCCTGCTAGTTTTTTTTTTCCTTTCTAATATTTTCTTCTTGAGTGAGCTTGAGATCTTTTCTCCAACACCATTATCCAAATGTTTGATATGTTAAATAAAATGAAAGAAAACTTGAATATAATGCAAAAAGTATATAATTTTTATGTTCTCGTGAGACTGTGTACTGTACTTTTAAAGTACACATGATAATAAGAAATTGATGTCGAACTGAGATACTCCTTTATTTGAGTTATAATGTCAACAATGAGGAAAGAACATGAGAATTACTTTATAATCAATTTAATTTCTATGTTGGGTGTGTGAATTAAAGTTTCACATCAATAACTGAAAGGATAGAGAAGCTACATATATGCTATTAAAAAGAAAGAAGGGAAGTGGGGGCATTGATGGGATTATTTTTCCCGTAAGTGTTTAGATTTCATAGATTGGCTTATGACAACTTTCTTAATTCTTGTATTAATAGGATTTGTCAATGTATGCATTTAAATTTTATTCTAATGATATAGAAAGCATTCTGTTTTATCGCCTTTGTTTCCTTTTCAAATTATTTCTCTGCATTCCTTAATCAAAGCCACCTACAATAGATTTACTCGTTAATAATTGATTATATTTGATAAATTCACTTTTGGAAATAATTCACAATGATTTGAGAAGATGTAACGCTGCATTTAGAAATAAACAATATATTGAAGCCGTTTATACCTAAAATTTAAAACTGAAAAATTGAGATAAATTGTAAGAAGAGGGAAGAGAAATGACAAATAATTTGTTTGTTCATCAGTTTTTAAAAAAAGCCAATTTATTTATTGATTTTTTCATGTCAAAGGAAGACTCTGATTTGATGTGAATCAATATCATAAAATCAAATTATAATCCATAGATAAGTTGGTAAATTGGCAGTATCCCCATAAGGAAAGTATAGATTCGTTTCCTTAGCTAACAATTTCTCAATTAGGTTTATTGCATTGTGTCGTCTATGAGTTATAACATAAGAGTCCATATATTCAGTGCATACTCGATTCAAATGTGTGAATGGAGTGTGGACAGAAAAGAAGGAGGTCTCCATATGGAGTCGCACACTTACTTGAACAGTGCGAAAAACAGTGGAATGCATCAAATAAAATCATTGGTCAATTACAGCCCAAAGAAACTAATCTCATATTTGGGTCAATGCTGCAACCTTGATACCCTAAATTGATCCATAAGAAAATTGTCAAGAAAACTGTCAGGACCTGAGCTGAGGCCCTAGCCGCGACGAGCATCTCAAACCGTGAAGGCCCGAGCGCCCATCGCTATATGGCAATCATGCACAATGGTCATATAATATAAGAAAATGCGGAAAGATAACATAACGAATGGAAACATGGTCAATCTCATAAGTAAAATGAACAATTCGAAAGGAATTTCTTAACATTCAAAACACATGACACCAGTCAGCGAAATCTCTAATAACATGAAAACAAACATCTGTCTAAAAACTAGGACAAGGCCCCCAGTCAAACCATGAACCAAAATAACTAACAATGTTCTAAAGTAGGTCTTCCGAAATAAGAGAGTAATACCTTGGAAAATTTTTCGTTGAAATTTTGTGCGTAAACGTGTTGGGTTCTATCTTCTAGAATGAATTATAAATTTTTCCATGCGAAATGTCTTACATTATGACCCACCATTGCGTAGAGTATCGAATAAGCTTTCCAAATATATGTGGATCATCCAAAATGGACACCCGAGCTACGAGTTATGAATATTCCGATCGAACCGTGAATAGTAGTGAACAGTAAAATGGGCAGGAAAAAGTACTGAGGCCTGGCGTATTTTTCTTCCAAATTTAAATGATCATAACTCCTTGTACATAATGATCTGGGTGATCTACTAAATATCAACAGAAAGCTCTGCGAGTCCTCTTTCCAATGAAATTGGTTTCATCCACTTTGTCTATCGGAACAAAACGTTATGGTCGATCTACTTTAGCCTATCAAAAGTGAATTTTTTGGTCAACTTCAAATGATCATAACTCCTCGTACACAATGATCTGGGTGAGATACTATATATCAACGGAATGATATGAGAGTCCTCTTTCTAATGAAATTGGTTTATCCAATTTGGATATCGAAGTAAAATGTTATGGTTAATCTACTTCAAACTATCAAAACAGTGCACCAAAGGACAGATTTGAGAATTATTTAATTTTTAGGGGCGTTTTGGTCATTCTGCTTCACCCAAAATCTTTCTAAACCCTATATTGAAGCCTATTAAAAGCATTATATGTTATTTTTCATCAAATCCCTCAAAAAGAAAACCCTAAGCTTCTACATCCAACTTCAAGAACATTCAAAGTTCACCATTAATTCTGCAAATTTATTCAAGATTCCAAGTTCCTAGTTCAAGAACTCCAATAACCATAATTCAAAGGCACGATTAACATCTCAAAAAGAAGTATTGATCTACAGTTCATCATTCAAGGTATGTAGGGTTTTTCAACAAGAACTCTCTTTCGTTCTTGTGCCCAAAAGTAATTTTCTTTATAAAGACATGATTTTTATTTGATTTTTTATGAATTTGAAGCATGAACACATATCTTTTGATGATTATTATGAAATCTTGATGTTTATGATTTTAAAAGATGAATTTCCATGTGTGGAGATATAAAGCATGAATCTTGAACGATATATATTATGATTTTGATAATTGGGTTGTGAATCCCCATTGGAAATTGTGTTTTTTTAGAAAGTGTGTGTTATAAGCACGTTGATGTTGAATATTTGAGATATTTTGAATGATTTGACCTTTTGGTCTTAATGGAGTTGTTTTGAACTCGAGTGTAAAAGAAATCCACAACGTGGTTGATTTTGATAGATGGGAAGCATGATGGCTCCCGATGTATATTTATATATTATTAAAATTGTTTTGTTATGGATTATCTTTGAAATGATCTGAGCTAAGTCCAGGAGAAATCTTTAGCACCGAGTGGGAGGTATAAAGCGACCTTACATCCCTAGAACTTCGTGCCCCCGTAGGAGTGAGCCTGAGGCTGATTTATATAGTGATCACTAGTTTGTGTGGATTTGATATCGATAGTCCTACTCTGATGGCAAGGATAGGACGGCTCTCCCCAATGTGGGTTGTACGTTGGACTCCATGTAGCTCACATAGTTTATGTCGGTTATAGAATCTCCCAGTGTGTGTGTATTTCCTTGTGTCTATGGTGAATGGTGAAGTGATTTGAAAGTGGAATTGTGAAAGTTATTCTTTCAAAAGATTTAAATGATATTTACATTATGAGAATTGATATTCTTGATGAACTGAAAGTTATTGACAAATTATATGATAACTCACATGTGTTATTGTACTTATTTCATCCTTTCATGATTATGATGATTCTCTTCGGGCTATGTGAGTCTTTCATACATCTTGAATATTTCTTATAATTATTTATGATGGTGATATTTATACAACTGCATGCACCCCCATATACTCATTTTCTTTCTATGGTACTGATCCACATTTTCGGATGTGGGCTATATTTTCTTGGCATGTAGGTTCAGGTGCTCAGTTCCAGGTTCGACAGTAATTTTTCGGGCATGCTGTTCTACATCCTCTGTTGTGGTGAGCCCTCATGTTCCGAGGACGTGATGTCTGATGTTGGTTTTATGAAATTGTTTACATTTGATAACTGAGTGTGAGTCAGTTGGGGCATGTCTCAATAGCTCGCGGGTTTTATTGATTTCCTTAGAGGCTTGTCAGACTAGTATAGATATTGGGAGTTGACTAATAAGTCGTATTTTGTTATCTTTCTAAAATACTTTTATTCTTAGATGATGATTACTCTGTTGATATTTGAGGGTTATTTATGGAAACCCCATTGATTTGTGTTGAACTGAATGAAAATGGCTCAAAGGATTAGCTTGGGGCTACTCGTAGTCTCAAGTACTGTGTGACGCTCTGAGACCCATTTTTCGGAGCGTTACAAACTTGGTATCAGAGCCTAAGGTTTTAAGGTGTCCTAGGAAGTCTGAAAAGTTGCATTATGTATAGTGTTGATCATCGGTGTGTAGCGCGCCACATCTATGAGCAAGAGGCTACAAGGCATTTTAGGAAAAAATATGATTCTTACTTTCAAAAGTCTATCGTGCTTAAAGTGTCTCTCTCTTCTATTGATTCGTGCTCTCCTCTTTTAAAAATATGCCTCTGCCAGAAAGCTTATTTCCAAGGGGTGTATTTACCATTTGGTTAGAGTCAAAGACACTAAGTTTGAGACTCCAACTCTGCAGTGTGTTAACGTCTTCATTGAGTTTTTTTATATCTTTCCGGATGATCTCCTAGGGATACCTCCTAATAGAGAGATAGAGTTCGGGATTGATCTTCTTCTCGATACTCAGCCCATTTCTATTCCTCCTTAACATATGGCCCCTGCAGAACTTAAGGAGTTAAAAAGGCAACTCAAAGATCTACTAGATAAGGGTTTCATAAGGCCCAGTGTTTCTCCTTGGGGTGCTCCTGAGTTGTTTGTGAGAAAGAAAGATGGCTCTTTGTGTATATGCATTGATTACCGCCAACTGAATAAATTCACCATAAAAAATAAGTACCCCTTAAGAGAATAGATGATTTGTTTATTCAATTGCAAGGTGCAAGTTATTTCTCAAAGATAGAGCTTTGTTCCGGCTATCATCAACTCAAAGTTAGGGAGTGTGACATCCTGAAAACCGCTTTTCGAACTCGTTATGGCCATTTTGAGTTTCTTGTTATGTCTTTTGGGTTAACTAATGCCCCAGCAGCTTTCATGGACCTCATGAATCAAGTATTCAAACCATATTTGGATATGTTTATTATAGCGTTCATCAATAATATACTGGTGTACTCCCGTAGTGAGGATGAACATTCTGATCATCTCCGAACTGTCTTGCAAACCCTTAGAGATCACAAGTTGTTTGCCAAGTTCATGAAGTGTGAGTTTTGACTAAGGTCAGTTGCTTTTCTAGGTCATATCATTTCTTCTGACGGTATTAGAGTTGATCCCCAAAAGACCGAAGCTGTTAGAAATTGGCCTAGACCTATTTCTCTGACTGATATCCGAAGTTTCTTAGGTTTAGCTAGCGATTACCACCATTTTTTTAATAGTTTCTTCCCTATAGCGTCTCCTATGACTCGGTTGATCTAAAAGAAAGTGAATTTCTTGTGGTTCGAATCTTATGAGAAGAGTTTTAAAGAGATGAAGACTCGACTCACTTCAGCCCCTGTTTTGACTTTGCCTAATGGTGTTGATGGTTTGGTGGTGTACTGTGATGCTTCGAGAGTTGGGTTCGGATGCGTATTGATGCAGAAGGGTAAGGTGATAGCTTATGCTTCTAGACAGTTAAAACCCCATGAGAAAAATTATCCCACCCATGACCTTCGGTTGGCTGCTGTTGTGTTTGCTTTGAAAATCTAGAGACACTATTTGTATGGTGTCCATGTTGATGTTTTCACTGATCATAAGAGTCTACAGTATGTGTTTACCCAGAGAGAATTGAATCTTAGGCAGAGACGATGGTTAGAATTGTTAAAGGACTATGATATAAGTGTGCTTTACCATTCGAACAATGCCAATGTTGTGGCGGATGCCCTAAGTAGAGTGTCCATGGGTAGTGTTTCGCATGTGGTAGATGGTAAGAAAGAGTTGGCTCGAGATGTACATCGTTTGGCTAGATTGGGGGTTAGGTTGTTTGACTCTTCTGAAGGCAGTATAGGGATTCAGAGTAGTTCCAAATCCTCCTTGGTTTCGGAAGTGAAGGAAAAGAAACACTTAGATGCTAGTTTGGTCAGACTGAAAGAGTCAGTCAAGGAACAAAAAGTAGAGGTTTTCTCCCAAGGGGGAGATGGTGTATTGAGATTGTAGGGTCGATTGTGTGTCCTGAATGTTGATGAACTGAGATAGAGGATTATGGCTGAAGCTTACGGGGCACGATATTCTATTCATCCTGGTGCCACCAAGATGTACCGAGACTTACGGGAAATCTATTAGTGGAGTGGCATGAAGAAAGATATAGCAATGTTTGTAGCTAAGTGTGCAACATGCCAACAGGTTAAGGTTGAACACCAAACACCTGGTGGTATGATGCAAGAGTTTAGTATTCCCACCTGGAAGTGGGAAGAGATAAATATGAACGTTATGATTGGTTTACCTCCTTTTCGATGCCATCATGATTCCATTTGGGTTGTGGTTGATAGGTTGACTAAGTCTGCTAATTTCTTGCCTATTCATACTTCATATACTGTTGAGGATTACGCTAGATTGTATATCCGAGAGCTAGTCAGACTGCATGAAGTTCCCTTATCTATTATTTCGGATAGGGGTACTCAGTTCACTTTGTAATTTTGGAAAGCTTTTTAGAAGGGTCTTGGTACCCAAGTGCTTTTGAGTTCTGCTTTTTATCTGCAGACCGATGGTCAGGCTGAGCGAACTATCCAGACCTTTGAGGATATATTGAGAGCTTATACACTTGACTTTAAGGGAAGTTGGGATGTTCACTTACCATTGATAGAGTTTGCTTACAATAACAGTTTCCACTCTAGTATTGGCATGACTCCGTTTGAAGCCTTATATGGGAGGAAGTGTAGATCACCCATAGGTTGGTTCGAGGTGGGTGAAGCGGCTATTAGTGGTCCTGATTTGGTATTTGAGGCTATGGAAAAGGTTAAGTAGATTAGGGAAAGGTTGAAAACTACGTAGAGTCATCAGAAGTCATATGTGGATGTTAGAAGGAGAGACCTTGAGTTTGAAGTTTGTGACCTAGTATATCTAAAAATTTCACCCATGAGGGGGTGAAGAGATACGGAAAGAAGGGGAAGCTTAGTCCTCGTTTCATTGGTCCTTACAAAATTCTTAGCCGTGTTGGTAAGGTAGCTTATGAGGTCGAGTTGCCTTCTGAGTTGTCCTCTGTTCATCCAATATTCCATGTCTCCATGCTTAGAAAGCATATTAGCAATGTTGTGGTAGTGGATTCCTCTGTAAGTGTTGACATTCAAGAAAATCTTTCTTTTAATGAGATTCCCATTGAGATTCTTGATTTCAGTTTCCGAAGACTAAGGAACAAAGAAGTTCCCTTGGTCAAGGTGTTGTGGCGAACCCAATCTGTTGAGGGTGCAACTTAGGAAGCTGAGGCGGATATGCGATCCAAGTACCCGCACCTATTTTCCGCATACTCCGATCAAGCCGAAGGTACCGTTCTTTCCTAAATCATGCACTTTTGATAAAAGTTGCAGCAGTTCAGCTGTCATTTATTATTGTTCAGCTGTAGTTTCTTGAATTTATGCATTCTATATTGCATTCGGAGTGAGAAACAATGTGGTGATGAGTATAACGAATGGTTTTAGCCGCATGCTCTATTCCCTATCTAATCTTGACATGTCTAGCATCATTCGAGGATGAATTTTTCCAAGGGAGGGATGATGTAATACCCCGAGAAATTTTTCATTGAAATTTTGTGCGTAAACGTGTTGGGTTCTATCTTCTAGAATGGATTATAATTTTTTTTGTGTGAAATGTCTTAGATAATGATCCACCATTATGTAGAGTATCAAATAAGCTTTCCAACGATTTGTGGATCATCCACAACGAACACCCGAGCGACGAGTTATGAACATTCCAATCGAACTGTGAATAGTAGTGAACAGTAAAACGTGCAGGAAAAAGTACTGAGGCCTGGCATATTTTTTCTCCAATTTAAACTATCATAACTTCTTGTACATAATGATCTGGGTGATCTACTATATATCAACGAAAAGCACTGCGAGTCCTCTTTCCAATGAAATTATTTTCATCCAATTTAGATATCGGAGTAAAACGTTATGGTTGATCTACTTCAGACTATCAAAATAGTCTACCAAAGGATAGATTCGAGAATTATTTAATTTTTAGGGGATTTTTGGTCATTCCACCTCACCTAAAATCCATTCAAACCCTATATTAAAGACTATTAGAAGCATTATATGTTATATTTCATTAAATTCCCTCTAAAAGAAAACCCTAAGCTCCTACATCCAACTTCAAGAACCTCCAAAGTTCAACATTAATTCTGCAAATTTATTCAAGATTCCAAGTTCCTAGTTCAAGAACTCCAAGAACCATCATTCAAGGGCATGAGTAATATCTCAAAAATGAGTATCGATCTAAAGTTCATCATTCAAGGTATGTGGGGTTTATCAACAAGAACTCTCTTACGTTCTTGTGCCCAAAAGTAATTTTCTTTACAAAGGCATGATTTTTATTTGATTTTTACGAATTTGAAGAATGAACCCATATCTTATGATGATTATTATTAAATCTTGATGTTTATGATTTTGAAAAATGAATATACATGTGTGGCGATATAAAGCATGAATCTTGAACGATATTTATCATGATTTTGATATTTGGGTCATGAATCCCCATTGGAAATTATGTTTTTTTTGAGAAAGTGTGTGTTATAAGCACGTTGATGTTGAATATTTGAGATATTTTAAATGATTTGACATTTGGTCTTAATGGAGTTTGTTTGAATTCGAGTGTGAAAGAAATCCACAGCGTGGTTGATATTGATAGATGGGAAGCATGATGGCTCCCAATGTATATTTATATATTACTGAAATTGTTTTGTTGTGGATTGTCTTTGAAATGATCTGAGCTAAGTCCGGGAGAAATCTTTAGCACCGAGTGGGAGGTATAAAGCGACATTACTTCCCTAGAACTACGTGCTCCCATAGGAGTTAGTCTGAGGCTGATTTATATAGTGATCACTAGTTTGTGTGGATTTGATATCGATAGTCCTACTTTGATGGCAAGGATAGGACGGCCCTCCCCAACGTGGGTTGTACGTTGGACTCCATATAGCTCACATGGTTTATGTCGGTTGTAGGATCTCCCAGTGTGTGTGTGTTTCCTTGTGTCTATGGTGAATGGTGAAGTGATTTGAAAGTGGAATTGTGAAAGTTATTCTTTCAAAAGATTTAAATGATATTTACATTATGAGAATTGATATTCTTGATGAACTTAAAGTGATTGACAAATTATATGATGACTCACATGTGTTATTGTATTTATTTCATCCTCTCATGATTATGATGATTTTCTTTGGGCTATATGAGTCTTTGATACATCCTACATATTTCTTATAAATATTTATGATGATGATGTTTATATAACTGCATACACCCCCATATACTCGGTTCCTTTCCATGGTACTGACCCACATCTTTGGATGTGGGATGCATTTTCTCGGAATGTAGGTTCAGGTGCTCAGTTCCAGGTTCGACTGTGATTCTTCGGGTATGCTATTCTACATCCTCTGTTGTAGTGAGTCCTCATGTTCCTAGGACGTGATGTCTGATGTTGGTTTCACGGAATTGTTTACATTTGATAACTGAGTATGAGTCAGTTGGGGCATGTATCAATGGCTCGCGGGTTTTATTGATTTTCTTAGAGGCTTGTCAGACTAGTAGAGATGTTGGGAGTTGACTAATAAGTCATATTTTGTTATCTTTCTAAAATTCTTTTATTCTTGGATGATAATTACTCTGTTGATATTTAAGGGTTATTTATGGAAACCCCATTGATTTGTGTTGAACTGAATGAAAATGACTCAAAGGGTTAACTTGGGGCTACTCGTAGCCTCAAGTACCGTGTGACGCTCCGAGACTAGTTTTCTGGAGCATTACAAAGAGAGACTCATCAACAACAATCTCTGATAGAATTCAACCTACTGCTTAGCAGGTCTCACACTTTGCCTCAGATCCTAAATATAGGGGGTCTATACAATTATACTGGTATGTGAAACAACTCAAAATAGTATATTTTTAGACAAAATAGGTGAGAGCATTTCATAATATCAGTGAACACAATATATACAAAAATACATAGGAATACTTTAGAGAACATCAAAATGATTCTTAACAACACTGACCCACTCTTTATTCTTTTTTTGAGCTAGTCGGTATACCCTAAAAATCTGTAATCCCATGGGCTATGTCAGACCAATCCGTGAATCGGTGGCCAATCCTCCAATCCAAGTAACCACCGAGATTGGGGTTGTGATACTCCCCATGTGATCACTTCACATAAAATACCCCCATGTGAGATGTCCTAAATATCCATTCATGTAGGAGAATATATCATAAGTCCCGCATGGGCAACTACGGTTTCCAGTGATGAGCCCTTACACTCAAACGCCTTTTTTGGATAACCAACTAGCTCTCTTAAGCCTAACTTTTAGTTCTTTAAGACAAACATGCTTCATACTGTCAAAACATTCAATACTTATCTTGTTAAGGGCATAAAATCACCGCGTATCATCATACCTTGACTTGCAAGTTAATAAATCACATCACATTATCTCTGCAACCCTTTTCACTTATTATCATATTAATAACCTCCCATATCTTTTAAACATCAAGTGAGGGAGTGTCATGCAATAGATTTTCATTTGAGTTTACATCAAAAACATTCTCCTTTCAATAGTACAACCATAAGGTTGTCATGTTATGTTTACATAGTTCTATACCCATAAAAATTGTTAATTTTGACACGATAAATATTTTTCATTCACAAACCCCCTCTCAACACGTCACAACCCATATTATTCCATGATCATTAGTAAAGGATTCACTCACTAGTTTTCTTTGAGAAAATTCATGCATTTAAACAATTCACAATACTTGAAATCAAAGATATCATAAAGGATAGGGAGTTTAGTCATTCATGCTCTCAATCCACTTTATAAAATACATGAAATTATATATATATAGTTATAGTTATAGTTATAGTTATAGTTATAATTCAATTTCCATGAAAATTGTTTCAGGACAACATTTATTTTCATCAAAACAATTCCATGATACATACTTTTTGAAAACAATTTCAAACGCTTCATTATAAAACATAATTGAAGATTTTTTTTAATCTTGATAAAACAATTAAACTTACGCCCATGGTTTTTAGAGTAGTCCCACATGCCTTAAGTTCCTTGTTTTGAAGAATGGAACACTATTCTTGAAACTTTTCTTAAGAATCTTGAAATGAAAGGGTTGAATTCTTGATCTTTGGGGAGGAGCCAGAGTTATGTTTTTTTAGAGGATTTGAGATGTTTAATTGATGAAATAGGAGGAAAATATCTCCCCTTGAGGGTTATCAGGCATGAGTTGGGAGTTATACGGAAAGAAAATACTATAAAGCCCTTAAAAACGCGGATCCAATAGCTATAAACTAGGAGCGTGCATTGGAGCGAGAGACGCGCGTTAATCACGCGATCTCACTGTCTCTCTCACGAAAATTGCTATACCTTTTTGCCCAGGTTTCGAATTTTGGTGAAATTAGTATAGTTGGAAAGAAGACTCAATTATCTACCATTTGATGGGTCTTAATATGCAAAATTTTACTTGTATCAAAAGTTATACACGTTCAAAGTAGACCCTTGTAAAATCAAATACAAAGATTTAGCCAAATCAAAGGTTCTTAGCTCAACTTTACTCTAAGTGATTCCTACGAAGATTTACCACATCGAAAGAACTTCAAACACGAGGATAAAGATCATGACAGTTATTCGCACTTGAAGATAATTTCTATTAGAGCTTCCACTCATAGGAACAATAGTTCGATTTCTAGTTCGAAAGTGTAGGGTGTTACAAAAACATAAATCCGTTTTTTCTATTTATTCCCCCATTTTGTCATCCAATTTTTCCCCACCTCTAAGTTTTTTTTAACGGAGACCACAAAGAAAAAGGAAGAAGAAGAAAAAAGAAACAAAGAAACTAAGAAAGATTGAGTTGGTAAAAAATAAAAAAGTATAAGTCTCTTGTTGCTAATTTACGTTTCTTAAAGGCCCTTAATGATAATATAGGAGAGTAAAATCTAAGTTGGATTGCATGAAATTCCATCCATTTTCACAAGTAAATACTGTGTGGAATATAGTATATGCAATATGCGTGGTTTTCATTTTTTAAAAATAATATAAACATACAAAAATCTCACCCTTATAAAGTAATTACAAAAATCTAAACTAGTTATGTATTTTTTTGGATGTAATGGGAGGTAATTTTGTATCTCGATAGACCCCAAATTCAAAAAAATTATATCGAAAATTAATTATGTATCTTTACAAAGGAAAAAATGTATATTCGTTGGCTGTATTATTTATTTCGACAGACCCAACAACAAAAAAATGTACCGAAAACTAATTATGTATCCTTACAAAGGAAAAAGTGTATCTTCATTGGATGCATCAGGAGCTAATTATGTATCTGGACAGACACAAAATCAAAATTTTCAACAATTATGCAAAATGTCAGAATTTTCTATAATTAAGGTCCAAACTATCGAAATTTATACTATTTACCCTTTCATTTTATATTTATACTTATTGAGATTAGGATTAAATTAATTACTACTACATAAAGACAAGACTTAAAATGGTTGATTGAAAAAAATGAATTCAAAGTTTGCACTACCTTCTATCTTACCAAGTGCAAAAAGAAAGAAAACACATATGAAGTGCTAACTTGTCTATGCTTAAAAATAAGGGTATGCTGGACCGTAACTAATAAAATGAGAGCATATTAAAGGAGAGTATATTTATTCTATTTGACATAGTTCAAGGAAAAATTTGACTCCAACTAGTAATAAGGAGAAATATTTGACCTCAACTAACTTGGTGCATATCTGTTCAATTTAACATATTCAATGGAAAATTAACTCTATTATATCTATTCATTTGACATAATCAGGTGCAAATTTAATGGTTTATCATAATATCTTAATGTTAAAATGATATATGAATATTAGGATCTATTAAAATTCATCAATTATAATAGTCTAAGTAGAAATGTTAGTTAATACCATTTGATTATGGTGATTTAATTAGTCAAATTAAGGGTATGCTTGGTAAATTAATGATTGTGTGTAACATTACACTGCTATGCATGTGACACTTTTTCATAATCTGCAAATCTACTACCATTTCATATGTTCTTTAGAAAAATTTTGCATTTAACAAATATGGAAGAATTTGTCTTTTTCCATTCAATAAATACGTAAAATCATTTGTTATGAAAATTATCATGTATGTTATATCATATGTTTCTTTTATCATATGATTACGCGTCCCTTCTTCAAATTATTCACAGCTCCAGCAAATTTACAATAGAAAAAATGAGACTGCTACTATTGAGCAAGTTAAAGAAAAAGAATAAAGTAAAGTGATGTGTTACGAAAATTACTATACATGTTATCTCTCTCTTTTATTTTAAGTGAGTTTTTGGTGTATTGTTAGGCCTTTTTATAAAGGGAACTATAGCACTTTTTAAAACAAATAGCCCAAGTTTGAAAACTTTTCTGCTTTATAGCTGTTTCCTTATTTGGGTCATTTTGGCCTACGTAGTTCATATACAGTCCATATACAATACTGATATAGTTCATATACAATACTGATATAGTATTCAACTTGGGCAATTCGACCCTTTTAAAAATATTTTATTTTTTTTCGTTATAAATTTTTTAACTGATCAAATATTCTGCTTTTTTAATCGTTTAAAAATAATAATTAAATTATATAAAAATGATATAATTGTTAAATAGAATATGTATCTATATAAGATATATGTATAGAAATTGTATAATTCTATCAAATATGTATATGTATAAAATATATTGAAAATATATATAAAAAGTGTATGAAAATTATATAATTATTGTATAAATCATGTAAAAAAAAATGTGCAGTTATTGTATAAATTATGTATCAAAACTATATAATTTTCGTATCTAATATCTATAAGTATAAGATATGTATAGAAAATGTGTAGAAACGGTATAGAACAAGCCAATAAATTGAAATGGCTAGAAAGTGAAATTTAAATTCCATGGCCATTTTAATGAAAATAGTTTAATTTGAAGTATTTTTTCTGTCCTTTCTCTTTTATAAATTAAAAAGCAAAAAGTGTCTGGCATAAGTCCATAAAACATTAGAAAAACAAAATGAAAAGGCAGACAAATTGGGCTGACTAGGTCTAAGCCCACTTGCCAAAAAGACCTAACTATATAAAGGTTTAATACTCTATACTTCATCTTCACAATCCTTATTTTCCCTAGCTGATGTCGCTGTAACCACCACTTGCTTCTTCTTCTTCTTTTTTGGATCATCGATGTTTTTCCCGAAGGCGTGCTGTTTCTCTTTACCACAAAAGAATTGTCAAATGACCAAGGTAAGCTGCTTCCCTCTTTCGAATATGTGAGTTTGTCACTTATTTTTCTTCTAAAATACCGATCTTCGGGTGGTTGGGATACCTCTATATGTGATGTTGAAGGAGGATGCCGTTCGGAGTTTCCAATTCTTCCACAGGTGAGGCTCTTGCACATGCATTCATTTTTCGTAAACCCTCTTCCTTTACTAACTTCCATTGAATTTCCATCAACAGATGACTAATGGACATGCTCTTTCTTTGCTAATTTGGGCTTGTAGATGACTTCCTATGCTTAAGAAAAGATAATGACGTACCTTTCCTCTGTTTTTGGTGATTTCTTTTATGTCCTAATATAGATTAGCCAATCAGATTTAGCAACATTATATCTTATGTCTCTTTTATCATATGATTAATTACTAGTTCCTTCTTTAAAATATTTTCCAAAGTAACTATAGTAAATTATAATTTTTTTTAGTACAAAATCTAATTTACTTCATCTACAGTTAATTGGTACCCATCTATTTAATGACCACTCACCCTATTCTATACTCTCTAAATTCGAACAAAAAACAAAAAAATTATGCATATCCCACTTAATACCCCCCGTTCTCATTTTTTTCTATAAATACACATTACAAATTGTAACATCATCATCAAAATTTATTATTTTACCTCAAGCATTAAGGCATGGCTGAACCAAACATTAAAAGAGTTCATAGCAGAGTAGAATAAGAGTTTTTGAGAAACTAAAATCTGTGAAATTTGATAAAGAAAATCCTCCAACTCCTCCTAGATTTTATCCTAAGAAAAATGTGAGATGGAAGTGGTGATCGATGAGAAATCTAATAAGCAATCACTAATTTTTTATTTTACATATTGCTCTTTTCTTTTTACTATGTAATTAAGAGAGTGACACTTTTTGTGTTTGAAAATTTTATAAATTTTAAAATCTGATTCATTATATTTTTAAATGACATGTTCCTATGATCATAAAAATGTCTTGGTATGTATGTTTAATATTACAAGATCTAAGATTACTTTTGATACATTCTAAAAGGTTGTTTTCTCTTTCTTTAATTCCGTACCAGTTAAACTTCGTCATATAAAATGAAATAGAAGGTACACAATTTTACTTTCATAAAAAAAAATCTAATATACTCTTCAAATATAGAAAATGATCTTAATATACCTTTCTTTTACCTTTGGCTTTAAAAGTATTCTTCTCATTCATATATAGACTCTATTTTATCCTTTCACTTAACAGAAAACTTTTTTAAAAAATTATTAGTATTTTCATTCAAAACGTGGCAGTTTTTTATTGGTCGAAATTTTAAATAATTAAACCTTAATAATCCCCAAACCCAATCCGAATCGCTCTTACCATCCAAGATGTTTTTGGGGACTTACCTTAGTAGAAAGTTGATAACTCTTTGGATAAAAAGTATGGTAGAGTTTTTGCTTGAGAAAGAACTATTCATTTTATGTGATTAAAACCCTTTGACTTGACCAAATTAGTTTGACCAAAAGTTTATTTAACATTTCCAAATTTTGAATATCTACATAGTACATCAAACCCTATGATTATGCCATGGACTCTGAACCATATAAGATAGATTTCTAATGATATTCAGATGATAGATAGGGTTGCTTCTTGTTGCCTCCCACTAATCTAACATTGTAAAAATTATAGACAGACATATACTAGAGAAGGAACCATTATCTTATTGAGCACCCACATTAAAGTAAGCTTATCATCAAATTTATTATAAGTTCCTTTGTACCCTTGCTCTGCAGCTGGTAGTTGATTATTTCATTCTGTGAGACTGAAATCATAGGTGATATTGATCACCTTTGCTCAATTTCTTTTGTGACCAGGTGAAATTTATTGACCACGAACTATAGAGCAAGGCTATAAAGAAATTTATAATCAGTTTGACGATAAAAGTAATTACTTTAATGCGGCTGTTCAGCCAAATAATGATTTCTTTTTATTCTATATACCAGACTATAATTCTTAAGGTGTTGGATTAGAGGGAGGCAATGGTAAGCAACCTTATTTATAGTCTAGATATCATTAGGATCCTATCTCAGATGGTTCAGATTAATTACCTTATTCATGGAGTTTGAGAGTTTGATGTACTATGTAGAGATCCAAAATTTAGGAATGTTAAATCAATTTTTGGACAAAATAGTTTAGTCAAATAAAATAGTTTTAATCCCACAAAATGTGTAGTTCTTTCTCAAACAAAAACTTTACCATACTTTTTAAATAAAGAGATCAATTTTCTACGAAGGTAAATTTCAAAACAAGCATCTTGGACGGTAAGTGAAATTCGGATTGGGTTTGGGGATATTAAGTTTTTAATTAATTAAATTACAATCAATAAGAAACTAACACATATTCAATAAAAATACTATTTTTTTTAGTTTGTAGGTGTATGGTAAGGATATTTTAGAGTGCAAAGATGGAAGGATGGTATTTTAGGATTATTTTCAATACTTGAAGGGTATATTAGGCCCATTTTTTATCCTATTTCTCCGTCATTTACCTACTATTTTCAAAATGGTGATTTTCTACTGATGCAAAAATAGGAAGTTCACTGAATATGCTATTGAGGATTCATCAAAGGTACTTAGCAATGGAAACTGAAGTTTTTCTATATAATGGAAGAAGTTATTTTCGTATATGTCAAAAAAAATTTCATTGAAGGGTATGTATTATAGTCATTTAGTATACCTACTATTGATGTATTATACTAATACATGTAGGAAGTACTTGCCTGTTGCAAGACACGTCTCAGTGTGTTCGTATGTCCCTATATGGTCTCTATCTCCTATCTTTCTCCTTTGTGAAACATAGAGAAGATGAGAAACCATAAGCTCTTTTAGTTTTGTCTATACATGTGTTCTACGTATCATTTTTTTTATACTACTCAATTTGGTTAGATTGCTTATTTGGGGTTTTTGTTCATAGGTTAGCAGCCCCGAATACATCGCAGTGGTATATAATTTGGTGTGGATGGATACAAAATTTTGATTTCAATTTCTTTCTTCATCTATACGTGCATCTATTCAAATAGATGTGTTGGTTCATGTCCATGTATGATTTTGGATTATTATTTCTTGATGTCTTTTTTATTTCTCTCCACAAATTATAATTGTAAGTATATTTTCATTGAAGTGATTTGTAATCAAGCTAAGTGTCATGACCCGAGCAGAGGCCTTGGTCGTGATGTGCATTCCGAACCATGAAGGCTCCGGCGCCTTTCTCTATCTAGCGATCTTGCACTACGATCATACAATTTATAGAAATGCGGAAAGATAACATAACGGAAACATGACCAATCTCATAAGTAACTGGACAATTCAAAAGTAGGTACTCTATTTAAACTACATAACACTAGTCTGTGAAATCTCTAATAACATTGAAAACAATATCTGTCTAAAAAATTGGACAAGCCCCCAGTAGATCATAAAATAGAAAGAACAAAGAAATCTAAAAATCAGGTCTTCCTGAATAGAGAAGGCTCACCAATTGCCACTTCTGACACACATAGGTCTACCGCTGAACGGGACCGCGTGAATGTGTCTCGGATCCTGAGATATAGGGGTTTCAATATATATATGTACTGGTACGTAGAGAAATCTAAAATAATGTACTTATATATAACATAAGTAAGAGAAATTTATAAAATATTTTACATATGATATATTAAAACACATGGGCATAGTTTAAAGACTTTAAAATATTTCTTTGAAATCATGACCCACTCTTTACTTTACTTCTGAGCTAGATGGTTCACACTACAATCTGTAATTCCATGGGCTATATAAAATCTGCCCTTGACTCGTTGGTCAATCCCCCAATCCAAGTTTGTAAAAAGGATTGGAGTATCTATATGGGGGACAAACAAGATCACATAGTAGGATGCCGAAATCCCCAATCAAATCAATATGTCATGGAAGTGCACGAGATCACAAAGTAGGGATCCTAACCATAGTCCAAATTTGGCACTACATAAATCAAAGTACACAAGATCACAAAGCAGGATACCATAATCCCGTGTCGGCCAATCATGATTTCTAGCATTGAGTCTTTCAACTCGTACTTTCTTCGGGTAACCATCTAGCTCTCTATACTTCCATTTTTAATCTTTTCTAAACATGCATCGTTCTGAATTCAAAATTTGAGAATCTGAGAAATATCTGTATTTCTATTCTATTCTGAATCTGCTATGGCATTCATCTATTTGGTATCGTCATGCCAAGACTTTCAGCTCATATTTCTCAGCCATACATTATCAAGTGACAACTCCTTTCAAGCAAAACAATGTTTAGACCACAAAATCAATCAAACAATGCATGAGAGTTCTTGTTTTCAAAATATATTTCAAACTATGATGTGATTCTCTCTTTTCAACATTTCATCTAACATGTGGTTCTCAAGTATTTTGTGACAAATCATGTAACTCTCTAAATTCAGCACTTCTCCTTTTTATAAACAATAAACACCCTCTCTTCAATTCATAATTAAGATTAAGTCTTAAATAACAATAAAGACATTTGTAGCATACTTCTTAGTACAAAATTGAATAATTCATAACATATAAAAACAAGGGATTTATAACAAGAGAGAAATTATATATATATATATATATATATATATATATATAACAAAATTGAGTTTAAGCGGTAAGGACTCAAGACTCAATCTTTATTGTCAAGAAGGATTTACAATGTATAATTGTAATTGTAAATTCAAGACCCTTTTGTAAATTCATGTTTTCTCAATATTTAAACATAATTAAAACGATTTCACCGTGCCCATGTAGTTTAGGTAAACCCCACGTACCTTAGATTACTTAGTTCAAAGAGTAGAACTCGAATCTTGATTTGTTCCTTAGAAATCTTGGACTTAATGATTGATTTTTCCCGATTTCTTGTTCTTGGAGGAAACCCTAATTTCCCTTGTTCTTGAGAGGAGAGGAATTAATATGTTGTAAAATTGATAATGGTTGAGTAAATAACATTTAGGGTGTAATTTAATTCGTGGAGAAGGTTTTTGGAGTGAAAAAAGACTAAAATACCCCTAAGGAAACAAAAAAAGTATCAAAACTTCATCAGTTGACGATCTAGGTTGATGGGCCATCAATCAGGTGATAGGTCGTCACTTTTTGGATGGATTTCACCACTTTCTATCCTAGGCTGATGACTCGGGCTAATAGGCTGTCTCCTAGTTGATAGGTCGTCAGCCTCGTCGTTACATTTTGGCAGACAGACACTTCAAAGTAAATTGAGCATAACTTTCATTTGGTACAGAGTAGTCACTCTAACTAGCTATATACAAGAAGTTATGGTCGATGAAAGTTGACCCAAGTTATGACGTTTATCAAAACATAATCGATAGAACAGCTTTCAACTAGTCTTTGGGTTTGGAGATTTTTGTAACCTCAATTCATATTCAAAGGTATTTACACACTATAGGATTGATTATCACACATATATTAACAAAGAATCATTAGGTTCGGGTCTATACATGTAGAAAGGACAGTTCAAACTTTAGCCCGAAAGTGCGGGGTGTTACATTATCCCCCCTTGGGATTATTCATCCCCGAATGATGGGTAGGGACTTTTTGAAGCTCTAAAAGTGTAAAATAAAGAACGTAATATCGTATTGAACATTTTTCCTCAACAGAATATGTAAAGGCAGCCAATGAGCTTCATGTAACCCTTAGGAAAACATGTAAGCACGAAACATGAGATAACGAAACTTGACATTGACATGATCTTGGCATGTGTTTTATGCCACATGATAAAAACATTGTAAGACATGAAATTTTCTAAGAATCCTCGACCTGATTAAGATTTGTACAAGACATGAGATGAGATTCTTGCGGGACATAAGAATAGAAACATTCTCCACCTTACAAGATAATACGAAAAGACTTAAATTTAGAAACACTACCTCTCTACACCCGAAACAATAAATTACGTGCCTCATTATTTCCAACTTACGATTCCCCCAACACATATCTAACCACAAGAGTTTAAATCTCACTACATAGAACTTCTACGTTGAAACTTAACTCAGAGTTAAAAGGTACCAATTTAAGCTACGGAACCCTGTACTTTACATCCCACTAGGAAAATTACTTCACCTTGTCACTACCAACAAATCCACTTGGGTTTTAAATGAAAGAGTACCAACCACATAACACATTGATTTTTGTTTTCATCAATCAGAACATTCAAGTATATCATTACTACACCCACTATATGGATCTCCCCACTAAGACCAACAACTTCAATCGTTCTCGCAATGATTTTTTTTAACCACATCTCTCCTTCCTGACTATTTCATGTAACGAAAGTACATCTTCTTCTTCTTCCACCTTCTCCTATAATCATAGCTCGAGAAATCACATCAAAATTTTAAGCTTCAAGAACATCTACTCCCCTACTTAACACACTACTATGCTTTCACAACCACCATCATACTAACATATGGAGGGTCATTAAGGGACCCGAGCAGAAGCATCATGAGTTGGAGAATCACTACTCAATTATAACCCGTATTTGTTGATCTACTCAAGGTGGGACATGAGGTAAAGATACGATAGAATAGACAAGAAGTGCTTTATATATCAATTGTCCGGATCATAAGTAAAGTCACTCTGGCATACACGCAACATATAATGAGTCCTTAGGACAAACCATAGTGAGAAACATGAACGCATATATCATGAGTTGTATAACATATATTTGGAATTCATAAAGTCGACAATTGAGACAATGATTTTTACTCGAAGCTATCACTTCTTATTTTTAGAGATGAGCTGATATCGACCTAAAATGAATCAGTAACATACGATAACATAGTTTCCTAGAACCTAGCATGATATGAGACACAGATTTAAGGTTCATGAGCAACATAACATTAAGCTTTTATACTTGGAATATGGGATCACATAAGGACATTATTGCTTCTAGTTTGGAGGTCAGGACATGACATGAGTTACGTGGAGAGGTCAAACCTTAGACATAGAAAGGACTTAAATACATAAGACATTGGTAGGTGTCCATTCAAATTGGAGTAGGAGGAACTTGCTTGAATAGGAATTGATTTATCATGATTCTTACTTGAAACTTGCCACCAGAAGAAAATTCGAGAAAAACTTTAATCCATCATCTTCCTCTTAGACCAAAGTCACACTCCTAGACTTATAGAGATAACCTCATATAAAAATCTATAGCCACAACTCTCAACGCAAAAGAGACATCACCATAAACATAAAATCTAAACTCTTCCTGATAAACTATACTCTGAAGGTTTTGCTTTTAGTAAATGCTACTCTTAACTTTCGCTAACCTCTATAGTCATCACCCTATAACTGCCACTCTCATGAGTGTACGTATTCACACTCCTTATCACAAAGGGGTATCAATATACACACGAACATAAACTCCCCTTAATAAATATATGAATATACTAAATTATTTATAGATCCTTTCCCTTCCAGGGAGACTAAATCATAATTTACTACAACCCAAGGTCATTAACTTATGACTACCATCATCATAGGCATAAACACCCACGTGTCTAAACACTTAACAGTACATCTTCAATTCCTTAAAATGCTAGCTTTACACCTCTAATCATACAACTTACAACTTAACAAAATTTGCAAAACTATATAAAAGGAACATATTGCCTACCTATATTTTCTCAATCCCACTATAATGAACACTATACAACAACTCCTTAGTCTTCCCCGGACGTTTCAATACTACAAATTTCAAAAATCTAGAATGGGTACACCAAACACTTATACACATAAAACATTATCTAATAGCCTACTACCCGAGATTAAACTTATTCCTTTATACTCACGTTCTTATCCACTCAATGATACAACCACAATTCATTGCTTTAACACTAGTCCTCATGTACACATATATCTCACGATTACTGTTACCACCATACTTCACATCTAATGTTCAAGCCTATATTCTAACGTCAATTATGTACCACCAATGAAGCATTCCACATGCTATACTAATCTATCAAATTGGGAAATTAACCCAAAATACTTCATTTCACCTAGCTACTACACCTCAAATTCCACTACCTACATTCTCACGTAGTACTAGTTTACAACTACTAAAGAAAAGACTATTAAAAGGGGTAAATTCACATCATAGGGATATTGGATCTTAATCTTATAACATAACCCAATATGATCTCATCAGCATATTCCACTTCCCTACGTCATATTTACTTACCCATACATGCATCCCCACTACCTTCAAGTTCCATAACCAGCAATGAGTTTGTATTTGTAACCTATTGACTAATTTACCCCTTTTCATTCACAACTTATAAATGTTTTCTACAACCACCATAAGTATCCATTCTAGGCTCCTTTCCTAATTTGAATAAATAATACTCATAGCCAAACACTTCCTTCACAAACTACCATAATCACTCTATAAATCTTGCTGTAACATTAGCCAACCTCCATTAAAGGAAAAAACACCCCGTAATCAAAGGGTTATACAACTAAAACTTCCTATTTGCACAAAAGTCACCCTTACTCTAACTTCTAACCTTTTGACTTTATATCACCAACTTTTTGGCCTATCTCACTACCAATAGGTCATGACATTTTAGCATATACAACTACTCAGGTGAAAATACAGTTTCAACATTCTGCTACACCATATTACCCTTATGCATGACATCTAAAATAAGAATTTTTAAAAGGGACTGAATATACTTCATACCTCTGAAAAGCACGATTTGATCAGACTAAAAGTATACACTTGAATCAATACACCTTGAAGAACTAATGGACTCCTCTAAAGTCTTTGTGCTATCTCATAACTTTATGGATAATTCAATCATAAAGAACCACATTGCTGGGGGAACTAGACTTTTAGACTTATAACGCCTCGACAATGAGGCATGACCCATGAAATTAGCACAAGGAAGAGATTTGGATGAATTTCTTATGGACAACACTATAGCATGAACTAGAGTATGAAAGAATAAGAAACAACTCCTAAATGACCGGTAGTCTCCTGATTATAGGTATGGTGTAAAACACACCCAAAAGCAATACTCTACTAGACATGATTTTGAAGACTCCCTAGGATAATGAATTGTGCTCTAATACCAAGTTTGCTATGACCCAAGCCGAGGCCCTGGCCGCGACGAGCACCCAAAACGAAGAAGACTCGAGCTCCCTTCTCTATTTGGCAATCTTGCACTACGATCATATAATTTATAGAAATAAAAAAAATAACATAGCATAAACATGGTTAATCTCATAAGTAACTGTACAATTCAAAGTATGTACTCAATATTAAAATTACATGACACTAGTCTGTGCAAGCTCTAATAACATATAAACCAACATTTGTCTCAAAAATGGGACAAGGACCCCAGTAGACCATAAAATAGAAAGAGTAAAGAAATTTGAAAATCAGGCCTTTCGGAATAGAGAAGGCTCACCAACTGCAACTTCTTACACACACAGGTCTACTGCTGAACAGGACCACAGGAATGTGCCTCAGATCTTGAGATATAAGGGGATCAATACATATGTACTGTTACGCAGAGAAATCTAAAATAGTGTATTTATATATAACATAAGTGAGAGCAATTTATAAAATATTTTACATATGATATATGGAAACACATGGGCATACTTTAAAGACTTTGAAATATTTCTTTGAAATCATGAGCCACTCTTTACTTTACTTCTAAGCTAGAAGGTACACCCTATAATCTGTATATCAACGGGCTATACAGAATCCACCCTTGACTCTACGGCTAAGCTCCCTCTCTAGGTTTGCCACAAGGGTTGAAGTATCTATAAGGGGGAACACAAGATCACATAGCAGGGCGCCAAAATCCCTAATCAAATCAACATGTCTTGGCAGTGCACAAGATAAAAAAAGAAGGGCTCCTAATCATAGTCCTAATTTGGGACTACATAAATCAAGGTACACAAGATCACATAGCAGGGTACCATAATCCCATGTCGGAAAATCACGATTTCTAGCTTTGAGTCTTTCATCTTGTACTTTCTTCGAGTAACCATCTAACTCTCTTTAATCCCATTTTTAACCTTTTCTAAACATGCATCTTTCGGAATTCAAAACCTAAGGATCTAAGTAAAATCTGTATTTCTAGTCTGTTCTGAATCTCCTATGGCATGACTGAATCTCCTATGGCATTCATTTATTTGGTATCCTCATACCAAGAATTGTAAGTCATATTTCTCAGCAATACCTTATCAATTTACAACTCCTTTCAAGAAAAAACAATGTTTAGACCACAAAATCAATCAAACAATGCAAGAGAGTTCTTGTTTTCAACATATTTCAAACTATGATGAGATTCTCTCTTTTCAACATTTCATCAAACAAGTGGTGCTCAAGTATTTTGAGACAAACCATGCAACTCTTTAAATTCATCACTTCTCCTTTATATAAACAAGAAACACCCTTTCTTTAATTCATAATTAAGCTCAAGTCTAAAATAATAGTAAAGACATGTGTAACATGCTTCTCAGTATGAAATTGAATAATTCATAATGTATAAAAACAAGGGGATTTATAGCAAGAGAGGGATTATAATTCTTCTTCTTCTTAATTCAAATCCCAAACATCATAGCACATGCATACAGACATACATACATACATATATATATATATATATATATAAGCAAAATTGAGTTTAATGGGTAAGGACTTAAGACCAAATCTTTATTGTCAAGAAGGATTCACAATGTATAACTGTAATTGTAAATTCAAGATCCGTTTTTAAATTCATGATTTATCAACATTTAAACATACTTAAAATGATTTCACCATGCCCATGTAGTTTAGGAAAACCCCACGTACCTTAGGTTACTTAGTTTAAAGAGTAGAACTCTAATCTTGATTTGTTCCTTAGATTTTTCTTGATTCTATATTCCTGGAGGAAACCCTAATTTCCCTTGTTCTTGAGAGTGTAGAGAATTTGATAAGTTGTAAAATTGATAATGGTTAAGTAAATAATGTTTAGGGTGTAATTTAATTTGTGGGAATGTTTTTGGACTGAGGAAAAGATTAAAATACCCTTAAGGAAGCCAAAAAAATTGCAGAACTTCATCAGTTGACGACCAAGGTTGATGGGCCATCAATCAGGTGATAGGCCATCACCTAGGTCATTACTTTTGGGATGAATTTTAACTCTTTCTGCCCTAGGCTGGCAACAAGGCCTGATAGGCGACGTCACCTAGTTGATAGGTCATCAGCGTTGTCGTCACATTTTGGTAGAAAGACACTTCACAGTAAAATGAGCATAACATTCTGCTCCGATATCGGATTAAGGTGAAACCAGTAGCGTTGGAAAGAAGACTCATAGAATTTTCATTTGCTATAGATTAGTTCCTCTAAATCACTATATACAAGAAGTTATGATTGATGAATGTTAATCCAAGTTTAGACATTCATGAAAATTTAATAGATAGAAGAGTTTTAAACTCGTCTTTGAGTATGGGGATTTTGAGACCTAAATTCACATTCAAAGATATTCACACAAAATAGAATTCATCATCACACATATATTAATAAATAATCATTGGGTTCAGGTCTATACATGTAGAAAGGACGATTCAAACTTTAGCCCGAAAATGTGTGGTGTTAAATTAAGTTTTTCGTCACATACAAGTATTACTTGCTTGCCCAATACCTTTCAAGAGTGGACAACTGCAATTAAAAACTCTATTTAAAGAAGAACAAAAGGAATTCTACTATATCTAAATTAAATTTAATAGATGGTATTAGCCTTTTATTTCATGTTGTGTTAAGAATTGAATAGAACACAAATAGTTTGTTGAAATCATAGTGTTTAAATTAGGGGAAAATAAGCAGAAGAAAATGGAGAGAGTATAAATTCATAACATATATCTAAAAATCAAGTTTTTGCGTATTTATATGTTATACACAAAAGAAAGAGAAATATAAAAAACTACAATCTTCAATATGCAAGACATATATGTCTCTGTCTTCAATTATGAATTATTATTATGATTACTCTTCAATTTTTGGTGTGTTTTTTAGTTATATTTTTTAAATTCTATGTTGGTGATTCTCTTCATCCTCAATTATGTCTAATGAAAGAAGACTCAATTCTTCTATAAGAGGATTGCACTCTTTGATTCTTCTAACTAAAATAGATTTGTTTCAAGAACTATAGAGTTTTTTTTTTCAATTATAAGAAATTTCTTGATTTTGTGTCTTTTATTATTAATATATTTGAGGTGAAATACAAAACAAATTTCAAAAATTGCATTCCAAAAGAAAATTACTATAACTATTCACACGAATTAATCAATTGATTATGGCATATGCCCAAAAGAAAAGAAAGATTATAGTTGAAATTATTTGCAAAAGGTAAATACCTCAGTTTAACTATCCTAAACTGAGTCCAAACTCCCAACCAATTAAAGAAATATTTTTGCATTAGTGTCCTACTTTAAAAAGAAATTTCTCAACTACTACATTTCAATTTTGTATATATCCATATGGACTATGATTAGTAACTAGGTTGTTCGCAAGATTGGAGCGTTAAAAAATTAATATAACTATGGTCTTATCTTGAATAAATAAATTATGTTACCGTAAGTTGCTTCAACTTTTCGTACTTTCTCCTTGCACCTCTCTTGGTTGTCAAATTTAAAAAGTACGTTTATCAGTCGAAGAATATGAATCTAGATGAGTTGCTTGAATGGTAAAATAATTTATTCTCTTGATAATTATGTTGATGCATTTATGATTTAACATGTAATTTAAATGAGTTGTCATAATGAGTAAGATGTTGGATTGTTTCTTCCATAGTTTTAGTATAACGACCCGCAATTTGGGCTAGAACATAAATAGTCTTTCCTATGCGTAGATGTTCCAAAAACCAAAAATCCAATGCAAATATAGTGTGTTAATAATTTATGTAGTGTCTGAATCTAGCTGGGCATGAGTCGAGATCATAAAGGTCCCTTAACTCAAGGACTAGTTAAAAGCTTTCCTATCGTTCAAGTTTTAGTAAGCGTCAAAACTTGGATCAACTTCAATTGACAATAACTCTCTGTATATCATGAACTGGGTGGTGTGCTATATACTGAATGTATTTCTTTGGGTCCTCTGTCCAACACCATCAATTTTTCCAAAATCCGACATCGGAGCAAAAAGTTATGCCCATTTTACTCCATCAATTAGCCTGACAATTGAGTTACAACAATTCTGACGGCTTGTGTCAAATCTGACGACTTTTCAGAATATGTCATCATCCTTTGGCAGAGGCCCATCAATTTCAGTTCCCAGGTGATGATAAAAACTGATGGCTTGTCACAGATCTGACGGCTTGTTAGCCTTGGTCGTCAGCTGAGAATTTCTACAACTGGGAAGTGATTTTGTAAGGGTATTTTCGTCTTTTCCTCACTCCAAAAACCTTTCACACAAATTAAATCACCCATTAAGTGTTATTAATCAATCATTAATAGGTTTAAAACGTCAAAAACTTCCTCTTCACTCACAAAATAATATCAAATTAGGATTTTCTCCAAGAACAAGAAATTCAAGAAAATCAAGCATTAAATTCAATATCTCCAATAAATAAATCAAGATTCGGGTTTAGATCTTTTAGATCTCATAATGTATGTTACTTGGGGTTTATCCTAAAAAATTACATGGGCTTGGAAACACTAGAACATGATTTAAAGATTTTCAAGCATGATTTTAGAAAAGGGTTTTGAAATACATGATTTATTATGCATTATGAATGTTGAAATGCATTGTTGATTTGACCCTTAGGCCTTTCCCTCCTAAGTTGATTTACATGTATATGTATATGTATAAAATTTGAGGTTTAAGATTATTTGAGAGCATAAATTATGAACTCCCACTCTTGTGATAAATTAAAGATTTTGGTTTTGTTGGAAAAAAGATGAAATGCATGTCCGTGATTTGAAAGATGTTTTCTCAATGTCATAGTATTTGAAACATTTATTTAGAATTATTGAGATGGTGTATTGAGATAACTATATTTTGTGTTAAAGAGAAGAATTGCATTAGACATAGACTTTGGACATGACCACCATTGTTTGATAAATTCTTGATAAAAAGAATTGCTTGCCAGGTTTTACATGAATTTTAAAGCATGAATTACTTGAACGAATTGTTGTTATGTTAGTCCTAAATTTCATGATTTGAAAATAGAGATATAAATTTCTATAAATGGCTCGGAGAATGTAAATTGCAAGTTAATGGTATGACGATGCCATATATGTGTATATGCGATGACAGAGTTAAAGATTTTAGAGTTTGTTTTTAGAGCATGCATGTTTAAAGAACTAAAAATGGGCATAAAGAGGGTTAGGTGGTTACCAAAAGAAGGCATGAGTTCAAGTAACTCTTAGCCTAAAACTGTATTTGCCGATATAGGTAGATTATTATTGTACGCTGGTAACGGTTGTGTGGCATAGTAGATTCTGAGACTCCAACCCTTGCGGCACACTTGGGTTGGGGGAATGGCTATCAATTTAATTGAAGATCCTATATAGCTTGTGGGATTACATATTGTAGGGTACACCACCTAGCGCAAAAGTAAGACAAAGAGTATCATAGATTTCAGATATTTTCACAGAATCTTTTAAAATGCCCATGTGATTTCTTACTATATGATATGTTTATGAACTGCTTTAAATTGCTCTCATATGTGTTGAATATAAATAATTATTTTGGATTTGCTCTATGTACCATTATATCTGTATTGAACCCCATCCCCTACCTCTCATGTTCTAAGGCTCAGTCTAGGGGTCTAAATAAGCAATAGATAATTCAAACAGCAGATCAGATTGTGCAGTGGTGAGCCTTCTCTATTCTAGAAGGCCTGTCCTTTTTGATTATGTCATCTATTACAGTTTTAGTCTACTAGGGGCCTTGTCCCAGTTTTTAGATAGTTGTCAAATTTTTATGTAGTAGATATTTCGCAGACTGTTCCAGATGTTTTTAGTGATTTTCGGATTTCATTCCCTATTGTTAAACTTAATCTAGAGTATGACCATGTTTCTGTATTAGATCATAATTCTGCATTTTGTTTTATTAAATGAATGTTTTGCATGACTACCATATAGAGCAGGACGTTTGCGTGTTCACGGTTCGGGATGTCCATCACGGCCAAACCCTAGTTTGGGTAGTGAAAAACTTGGTACTAGAGCACCATTCATGGTCCCAGGGTGTCTATAAAATCAAGTCGGGTAGAGTCTTATTTATGAGCGTGTAGCATGCTACACTTATAAGTAGGAGGCTACTAGGTGTTTAGGAATATTTCCCCTCATTGTGATTTAGTTCGTGCTTTGTAGTCTAATCTCTCCCCTAATCAAGTGATCTCTTGTATTTTAGAAAAAGGATAGTTATGCCTCCTTGTCGCTCCAATAATCAGAATACTCAGGATGATGAAGTCCACACCACTCATGGGGGGCAGACTCATAACAGAGCCCATACCCCAGAACCTGTTCCTACTCTGGGATTACCTCCAGGCCCGACCAGTCCTCCTCGAGCTCCTAGAACAAATGTTAACCATCCCAACCTTATCAGAAGGATATATCTAATGCAGAATTCTGATAGTTCATTCACATGCTTGCACAGCTGGTAGCCGTACAGACTTAGAGGTCGGAAGACACCGGGTTTGCATCTGTTACTTCTAAGGTTACTATGGTGGGTCAGTTCATAGGAATGAACCTACCCAAATTTTTTGGCACTAAAGTAGAAGAGGATCTATAGGAGTTTGTGAATGAAATAGAGAAGATTTTTAGGGTAATGAATATAGATTAGGTGGAAGGGGTTGAATTGGCAGCATACCAGCTTAAGGATGTAGTGAACTAATGGTATAATGAGTGGGAGGATGCGAAGGGTGAGAGTGTTGAGCCTACAGTTTGCAGCGATTTTATGGAAGCCTTCCTTGATCGGTTCTTCCCTCTAGAGCTGAGTTAAGCCAAAGATGAAGAATTTATAAACTTGAAGTAAGGAAAGATGAGTGTCTAGGAGTAACCTCTGACGTTCAACAAACTGGCCTATTATACTACTGAGATGATTGGTAATATGAGAGCCTAAATGAGGAAATTTGCATCCGACCTTTCAGATGACTTGGTACTTGAATGTCAGGGAGAAATATTGAACAGGGACATAGATTTTGCCAGACTATCAGTCCACATGTAACAAGTTGAGGAGAAGAAGAAGATCACTAAATCTAGGGAGAATGACATGCAGGTAAAGAGAGCTAAAATAACATACCAGAGCTACAGTCAGTAGCAGAGTGGTAATTAGGGTAAAAAATGGTAAAAGAGAGAGAATTGGGGTAATGTTCAGTCTGCAGCCAGTGTTTCGATATCTGGACCCCCAGCTGAGCAGCGCACCCAGAATTTTCAATCTAGTTAGGGACCGAGGATGCAGGGTACACAACAAGGAGTAATGTTAAAGGATCCAAGTCACAAGCAAATTCTTATGCACCACCACCATATCAGAAGGGTGTCACTTAAGCCGCTGGAAATGGCCACAATCGGTTGTATGCCTTGACCAACCGCCAGGAGGCAGAGGCCTCACCAAATGTAGTTACCAGTACATAGAAAATCTTTTCTCGTGATGTTTATGTGTTACTTGATCCCAACTCTACCTTATCCTATGTGACCCCTTATGTGGCTGTTGGTTTAGGTTTGAGCCTGATGTGATTGCTGAACCTTTCTCTGTTTCCACTCTAGTAGGAGATTTTATTATAGCAAGAAGGATGTATAGGGATTGTGTTGTGACTGTTTGTGGCTGGGATATTATGGCAGACCTCATAGATCTTGAGATAGTTGACTTTGATGCCATCTTAGGAATGGACCAACTCAATTCATGTTATGCCACACTAAATTGTAGGACCCAAAAAGTCACTTTTTCTTTTCTGAATGAACCAGTCCTAGAATGGGAGGGGCATTATTTAGCACCTAGAGGGAACTTTATATCTTATCTCAGAGTCCGTAAAGTTATCTTAAAAGGGTGTTTGTACCATCTTATCCAGGTTAAATATTCTAATACCGAAAGTCCTTTCTTTTGGTCTGCCCCGGTGGTAAATAAGTTTCCAGAAGTCTTTCCAGATGATCTCCCAGGAATTCCACCTGATAGGGAGATAGATTTTGGCATTAATATATCGCTAGATACCCATCCCATCTATAAACGCCATATAGAATGGCTCCAGTAGAGTTGAAAGAATTAAAAGAGCAACTCGAACATCTTCTAGATAAAGTTTTTATCCATCCTAGTATTTCTCCCTGGTGCACCTGTACTCTTCGTACGAAAGAAAGATAGTTCCCTTTATAAGTACATAGATTACCGCCAGTTGAATAAGGTCACGATTAAAAATAAATATCCTCTTCCTAGGATTAATGATTTTTTTGACCAGCTTCAGGGTGCTAAATGTTTTTCGAAGATAGACCTTCGTTCAGGATATCATCAGATAAAGGTTAGGGAGTCAGATATTCCCAAAATAGCTTTCCAAACAAGATACAATCATTATGAATTCTTAGTCATGTCCTTCGGGTTGACTAACACCCCAGCATCCTTCATGGATCTAATGAATAGGGTCTTCCATCAGTTTCTAGATCTGTTTGTCATAGTATTCATTAATGATATCTTGGTTTATTCTATGAGTGATAAGGACCATGCCAATCACCTCCAAATTATTCTTCAGACTCTCAAAGATCATAAGTTATATGAAAAATTCTCCGAATGTGAATTTTGGCCAACTGCTATTGCTTTCTTGGGGCATATTGTGTCTAGTGATGGGATTAGGGTGGATCTCCAAAAGGTTAAGGCAGTGTGAAAATTTCCCAGACCCACAACTCCAACCAACATTCAGAGATTCTTTGGTTTGGCAGGGTATTACAGAAGATTCGTAGAAAGCTTTTCTTCTATAGCTGCTCCACTTACTAAGTTGACCCAGAAAAAGGTGAAGTTTGTATGGTCTGACTCCTGTGAGAATAATTTTGAGAAGTTGAAAGACCTATTGACTACAACACCTGTTCTGACTCTTTCAAAAGGCATAGAGGGTTTGGTTGTGTACTGTGATGGGTCCTGTGTAGGACTTGGGTGTGTACTTATATAGCACGGTAAGGTGGTAGCTGATGTATCTAGGCAGTTAATTGTGCATAAGTAGAATTAACCCACTTATTACTTAGAGTTAGCAGCTGTGTTGTTTGCGCTTAGAATCTGGACGCATTATCTTTATGGGGCGCATGTTGATATTTTCACTGACCATAAGAGTTTACAATATGTTTTCTCTCAGAAAAAATTAAACCTCAGGCAAAGGCCCTGGATGGTTTTGCTAAAAGATTATGACATGAACCTAGACATCATTCAAGTAAGGCAAATGTGGTAGCCAATGTCTTTAGCAGGTTGGCAATAGGTAGCCTTTCTCATGTTGAAGAAGGGAAAAGAGATATAGTGAAGGATATTCACCAAGTTCCAAATCTGGGAGTGTTACTCTTAAATTCTGAAGGTGGAGGCATAGTTGTTCACGAGATAGGTAAATCATCCATTTGTATGGAAGTTAAAGAGAAGCAGATCGAAGATCTCATCTTGATGCAGATTAAGAAAGATGTGGGTCAACAGAAGGTCATGTCCGTTGAAATTGGTGGTGATGGTCTTTTCTAATATCAAGGTAGATTGTATGTGCCAGATTTAGATGGTCTGCAAAAGATAATCCTTGACGAAGCTCACACTTTGAATTATGTTGTTCACCCAGGATCTACCAAGATGTATCATGATCTGAACACCATTTATTGGTGAAATAATATGAAGCACGATGTGGTTAACTATGTTGACAAGTGTTTGAACTGTCAACAAGTTAAGGTAGAGCATATGAGGACTGGTGGTACTTCCCAAGCGATAGCTTTGCCTTTACGAAAATGGGAATTGATCAATATGGATTTCATTATGGGACTTGCGAGATCCCGAAATTAGTATGATTCTATTTGGGTAATTATTAATTGGCTGACCAAGTCAGCTTACTTTCTGCCTGTGAGGACCAACTTTTAGGAGATGATTATGATAAGCTATATATTGAGAAGAAAGTCTGTTTGCATAGAGCACGTGTATCCATCATATCTGATAGAGGTATGCAATTCTCTTCATAATTTTGGAGGTCTTTTCAGAGGGGTTAAGGTACACGAGTGAACCTAAGTACTTCTTTCCACACTAAGACTGATAGGCAAGCTGAGCGCACCATTCAGACCCTTGAGGATTTGTTGAGGGCTTATGTAAATAACTTGAAAGGTAGCTGGGTAGATCACTTTCAATTGATAGAGTTTGCTTACAATAATAACTACCATGCCAGTATTAAGATGACCCCTTTTGAAGCATTGTATGGAAGAAGATGTAGGTCGCCTATAGGGTGGTATGAAGTAGGTGAGATGCAGTTATTGTGGCCTGATCTTGTTCATCAGGCGATGGAGGATGTAAAAATCATTAGAGAATAGATTAATACAGCCTAGAGTCTACAGGAGTCCTATGTCGATGTTAGGAGAAGGGATTTAGAATTTGAGGTTGGTGATTGGGTGTTTCTCAAAGTCTCTCCTATGAAGGGAGTTATGCATTTTGGGAAGAAAGGTAAGCTATGTCCTCGCTATATAGGGCCATACCAAATTTTGAGAAAGATAGGTGCAGTTACGTATGAGTTAGAGTTGCCTATAGATCTGGGTTCTGTCCATCCGGTATTTCATGTATCCATGTTGAAGAAGTGTATAGGAGATCATTCCCTAGTGTTGCCTGTAGAGAAAATCAAAGTGACAGACTTCTTAGTATATGAAGAGGAACCTATTGAAATCTTAGATCATCAAGTGAGGAAGTTGAAGAGTAAGGAGGTAGCTTTGGTTAAGGTGATGTAGGGAATCAAAAAGCAAAGGAGGCTACTTGGCAATCAGAAGATGATATGTATGTAAGGTATCCGACTCTTTTCGAGGATATGGAAGATGATTTAGAAGGTAAAAATCCTGTACTACTCCTTTTTTTTTCATTTGGCTCTTGAAGTCGTGCTTGATATATCTCGAGTCTTCATTCGTGGATGAATGACCCCAAGAGGAGATAATGTAACGACCCGCAATTTGGGCTAGAACGTAAACCATCTTTCCTATGCGTAGATGTTCCAAAAGCCATAAATCCAATGCAAATATAGTGTGTTAATCATTTATGTAGTGTGTGAAACTAGTTGGTCATTAGTCGAGATCATAGAGGTCCCTTAACACAAGGACTAGTTGAAAGTTTTCCTATCATTCAAGTTTTAGTGAGCGTCAAAACTTGAATCAACTTCAATCGACCATACCTCCTTGAATATCATGATTTGGGTGGCCTACTATATATCAAATGAAAGGTATTTTAGTCCTCTTTCCAACTCCAGCAATTTTTCCAAAATAAAATATTGGAGAAAAAAGTTATGCCCATTTTACTCCATCATATCAGCCTAGCAACTGAGTGACGGCAATTTTAATGGCTTGTCACAAATCTAACGGCTTGTCATAATATGTCATCAGGCTTAGGCAGAATCCCATCAATTTCAGCTCCCACGTGATGACAAAAGCTGACGACTCATCACAGATCTGATGGCTTGACAGCCTTGGTCGTCAGTTGAGAATTTCAACAATTGGGAAGTGATATCGTAGGGGTATTTTGGTCTTTCCCTCACTCCCAGAGCCTTTCAGACGAATTAAATCACCCCTTAATTGTTATTAATCATTCATTATTAGTTTTACAACATCAAAAACTTCTTCTTCACTCTCAAAATAAGATCAAATTAGGGTTTTCTTCAAGAACAAGAAATTCTAGAGAATCAAGCCTTAAGTTCAATATCTCCAAGAAACAAATCATGATTTGGGTTTCATCTATCAAGAATTTGGTTCCATCTTTCAGATCTTATAATTTATGGTACGTGAGGTTTATCCTAAAAAACTACATGGGCTTGGAAACACTATAACATGATTTAGAGATTTTCAAGCATGATTTTAGAAAGGAATTTTGAAATACATGATTTTATTATGCATTATGAATATTTAAATGCATTGTTGATCTGGCCCTTAGGCCTTTCCCCCCTAAGTTGATTTACATGTATACTTATATGTATAAAATTTGAGTTTGAAGATTGTTTGAGAACATAAATTATAGACTCCCTCTCTAGTGATAAATTAAAGATTTTGGTTTTGTTGGAAATAAGTTGAAATGCATGTCTTTGATTAGGAAGATGTTATCTCAATGTCGTAGTATTTGAAACATTGATTTAGTATTATTGAGAGGGTGTCTTGAGATAACTATATTTTGTATTAAAAAGAAGAATTGAATGAGATAGAGACTTTGGACATGACAACCATTGTTTGTTAAATTATTGATAAAGAGAATTACATGCATGGTTTTCATGAATTTTAAATTATGAGTTCCTTGAACGAATTGCTATGATGGTGGTCCTGAATTTCATGATTTGAATACAGACATATAAATTACTATAAATAACTCAGAGAATGTGACTTGCAAGTCAATGGTATGACGATACCATATATGTGTATATGCCATGACAGAGTTAAAGATTTCAGAGTATGTTTCCAGAGCATACATGTTCAAGGAACTAAAAACAAGCATAAAGAGGGTTAGGTGGTTACCAGACGAAGGCATGAGTTCAAGTAACTCTTAGCCTGAAACTATATTTGCCGATACAGGTATATTATTATTGTACTCTGGAGATGTCCGTATAGCGTAGTAGATTCAGAGATTTCGACCCTTGCGCTCACTTGGGTTGGGGGCTTGGTTGCCGAGTTAATGAAAGATCCCATATAGCCTGTGGGATTACAGATTTAGGGTATACCACCTAGCACAGAAGTAAGACAAAGAGTGTCACAGATTTCAAATGTTTTCACAGAGTCTTTTAAAATGCCCATGTGATTTCTTACTATATGATATGCTTATGAACTACTTTAAATTGCTCTCATATATATTGAATATAAATGATCATTTTGAATTTGTTATGCATACCAGTATATCCGTATTGACCCCCCTCCCCTACCTCTCAGGTTCTGAGGCTTAGTCTAGGGGTCCATAGGAGCAGTAAATAATTCAAACAGCATATCAGATTGTGCAGTGGTGTAGTACCCCGTATGTTTCTAAGCTAGGAAATGAATGAGTTTTCCTACGTATAAAACCTCATATCCTGTGATTCATATTTGAAAACATGATTTACAATGAGTATCCTAGAGATAAGATAGCTTATGATGTGTTAAGTATGCTTATGTGAGTCACTCGAAGTAAGGCAAGCTAATAGCTTTTGGATCCATCAAGTTTTAGTGTGTGATTCCACAAGAGTTACGTTTGAATAAGGATAAATTAATTTATAAGTGACATTTTTGCAGACTTAGACCCACAAAATTTTAGGTAATCAAATTAGCTTACCAACGATTCCAATTTTATAAAATTCCGACACCTAAGTAAGAAGTTATGGCCATGCAAAGTAGGAGTGCGACGCATAAACAATCGTACATGGCTGCTGGAGCAAGTGTGCGACATGTTGTGCGGTGCACACCCTCAAGTGTGTGATAGCTTGTGCAACGCACATTTATCTTATGCGATAGGATGTGCGGCTCACACCTTAGCATGTGTGATGACGTGTGCGACACACACTTAAGATTTCATCATTGAAAAACACTTAGTTTTTGAGTTATTTTGAGGATAGTTAAGTCTTTTAACACTCCTTATAGTCCCAATACTTAACCTCGCAAAATTTATAGCTTCTAATCACATTACAATCCTATTAACATCTTAAGTTCATTATCCAAGAGCACAAAAATGAGAAAAACTACTAGGGTTGCATAATCAAGATTGAAGGTCCAATCGTTCAGTAATTTTATCGCCATTAAGGTATTTCTAGTGTTCATCCACGGATACCTTTCATTCATGCAGATCAAAAATTAATCTTTGATAACAAAATCATGAATGTTTTGTCGTGATATGGTTGAATTCATGTTGTTGTTTCTGGTTTGTGTTATAGAGTGGGAATTTGATGAACTTCCAGGAAGATTGTGATCATATAGTTGGAACCCATGAATATGGGTGGATTAAAGTGGTGTGAGTTTTTGAATACACCTATTCCTTTAAGAGTGCATGTAAGGTGTTTGATAAAATACCTAAGAGACTGGAAATCATGCATTATAGCTAAATTGTGACAAATTGAAGGATTCATGATAGACCTCTATGATTTAATGTCATTAGTGTTGATAATGTGTCTTGTGAACACTGTTGCATTACTCATGAACTAGTCTTATAGAATTATGCTATTTTGCAAAACCCACTCATGTACAAGATGTAGAATACCCATGTACTTCATGAAACTCCCCAAGTTATGATATTATGGATTATGGTTGTAATATGTAATGAGCATGATATTGAAAGTTATGGAAGTATATACATGTTGTATGAAATTTTCTTCCATGAAATAGATTGTTGAGAACCATGCTTAGTATGAAATCCCTTATTTATGATATTGTGGATTGTGTAATCTACTCTTATGATCAAGTCAGTCATGTGTGTTAGTTTCCTTCCATCGAGTCCTAGGGGTACTTGTACCCAAAAAATATAGCTGCGTACCTAGAGCCATGTTATGTTTTCATGATTCTCTCAGTCAAGCCATTATCTATAGAAATCAGTCAGTCATGTGACTCAGGAAAACTCAGTAATCTTAGTAGTTCAGTATTGGCAGTAATCTCAATGCTCAGTAACCTTAGTAATCATAGTAAATATCAATAACTTTAATACTCTTAATCAGTTCTCCGAACTCATTATATTTCATCCATCATTAGAATCAAGTAAACTCAGTTTTAGCTTCACTAAACAATACCACTAGTATCTGTTTAGTTAATTAGTATCAGTTTAGAAAATCAGTTTAGTTAAGTTATTTAGTTCAGCCCAGTTATTCAGTGCAGTGTCTTTCAGAGGGGAGTAGGATTCAGCACCAAGCAAACCTAGGGATAGGGGCTCACCTGCTAGAATAGGACTGAGATCCCTAAAAGTAATACAGAAGTTCCAAAACTATGTTGCCAGCGTAGGTATGAGATCACACCTATTAGATAGGACTGACATATTCAGGGGTCACCCGTTTGCACATTTATATATATAGGACTAATCTCAGGAGTCACCTGCTAGATTAGGACTGACTCCACAGCAGATGTCTTTACTGGTGGCGCAGTACCAACACCCTTCCAGTCAGTGCAAAGATTGGACCCCAGTCAGCTTAGCTTGGGGTATGTCGGTTATATAAATACATCCCACAATTTTAGTTAAAGAATCAGGGCTTTTAGACACAGTCAACTCAATTTAGTAGTATAGATTCAATACTGTTAGATATAATCAATGCTTATCATTTTAAATAGACTTCAAGATCACCCATTAGCTAGGACTGATCTCAACTATGATTAATCAGTATCAGAATCATTAGATTTAAAGATCACCCGCTAGATAGGACTGATCTCAGACTAAGTCAAATCATCCTTATTATCAGTACACTCATGATCACCCACTAGATAGGACTGATCTCATATATAGATACTCCAAGTAGAATGGAACTCAAATAGTTCCATCAGAACTTCGACTGTTAGATACAGTCGCTCAGTATCAATTATATCGATTAGCCTGATTATTATAATTATATCAGCTATATTAGTTGTCATAGCTTACATTACCAGTATTCAATTTTAGGACTGTTAGACACAGTTATTATAACTCGTTCTTCATAATTTGAACTGTCAAAAATAGTCAATAATCTATTCAGTACCTCAGTAATAGTAAAGTTATGTCGTCAGCATTCAGACTCAGTAGTCAGCATCATCACTAGTTCAGTTATAGTTGTTTATGCCTGTATGTATTCTCACGGTCATATTAGTTAGCATTGTTCATGCATATAACCCTTTGTATTTAGCCTACCTCACTCATATACTCAGTACATTCAAACGTACTGATGTATTTGCACTATGGTGCTTTCTATTATGTTACACCGTAGGTTCAGAGGCACAAGCTCCAGATCAGCAGTAGCATTCCAGTGTTCAGATTTGCAATGATTCCTTCTTATTCAAGGTGGATATGATTATTGCTACATTTACTATTTAGTTGCTAGATGGAGTTAGTTGGAGAAATATTCCTTTAAGTCCTTATTCTCTTTAGTTACAGGCTTTCAGACTAGATGTCAGATTAGATATTCAAATCTCCTTATTTTTAGTATTTATGACTTGTTTTGGTAATGTTATACCTTTTTCATACATTTTGTTATTAGACGTTTATTCATTTCCAACCTTTTGGCCTTTCATGTTCATATTTCTATATTTTATGTATATTATACAGTATACAGGTACAGATATTAGTCATGGGTTAGCTTGTGGTCCTTTGGGGTCATGAGCACCGTCTAGCATTCTGGTTTAGAAAATCGGGGTGTTACAAACTTGGTATTAGAGCCTAAGGTTCAATAAAGTCCTAGGAAGTCTGAAAGCCGCATCTAGTAGAGCCTTGTACATGCGTGTGTTGTGCACCATACTTATGTGCAGGAGGCTATGAGATATTTTAGGAATAGTTTCCTTTTTTTAGTATTCATATCATGCCAGTGAGCAGTTAGATTTGTATAGCTTGTTTTCTCATCCTTGAATTTATTCATGCTATCAAAAATCTCAGAGAATGTATCTATTTCAAGGTAGAACCTCCTAGTAGTTACAAGTTCAGTTCATCTCATGCATTATTCATTAGTTTCTAACTCCCTAAGTTTAGTTATAATCTAGTTTATAGATGCCCTGTGCATCACCCAGTATCTCCGTAAGGTAAGCGTTCTTAGAGGGACATAGTATCCCAAGGGGGAGATACCCCACTTTCTCTTAACGCTCTCATGCCTTGGATCCTTCAATCTCTCCTTGCATAATGAATTCAGTCTAGAATAGAGGGTACTCATAAGTTGACCTTTAAGTTAGACCTCAGCTGTAAGTTAAGTATTTAGAGGTTCAGTTCAGTTCATAATGTTTAGTCCATATGTCACGTAGCAAAATCAATCATATTCTCATGTTTCAGTTCAATCTTAGTGCCTTTACCATTGCATGTTCAGTTGCATGTTCATAAGTCAGTTCAGTCATGTATTCATACATCAGATATACATTGTCAGCTTATCAGTACTTTCAGGCATTCATGTATCATGTTTGTCGTATAAACAAACATCAGATATACATGGATTCAACTTATCAGTTAAGCATTAGATACGCATTCTTAGTTTGAGAAACTCAGTTTATTGGAACACTCAGTCCTGCATTCATAAATCAGCTACCCATGCATCAGATATGCATGTACAGTATGATATGCTCAGTTCTCAGTCATGTCAGCCATGAAATCATAATTAGTCATTCATGCTATCTATTTGTGTAAGTTTTTTTCTCTCTCATCTCAACCAGTATCATTTGAGGATGAATGTTCCCAAGGGGGAGATATTGTAATACCCCGTATGTTTCCAAGCTAGGAAATGAATTAGTTTTCCTACATATGAAACCTTATATCTTATGATTCATATTTGAGTACATGATTTAAAATGAGTATCCTAGCGATAAGATAGCTTATGATATGTTAAGCATGCTCAGGTGATTAACTCAAAGTAAGGCAAGCTAATAGCTTTTGGATCTATCAAGTTTTAGTGTGCGATTCCACAAGAGTGACCTTTGAACGAGGATAACTTGATTTATATATGACATTTTGGCAGATATAGACTCACCAAATTATACAGAATCAAATTAGATTTCCAACGATTCCAATTTTATAAAAATATGACACCCGAGCAAGAAGTTATGGCCCTGTAAAGTAGGAGTGCAACGCATAAACAATTGCATATGGCTACTGGAACAAGTGTGAGACAGGTTGTGCGGAGCACATCCTCAAGTGTGCGATAGCATGTGCGATTCACACCTTAGCTTATGCAATAGGATGTACGGCGCACATTTTAGCATGTGCGATGTGGTGTGCGATACACACTTATGATTTCAGCCATGAAAAACACTTAGTTTTTGAGTTATTTTGTGGATAATTAAGTCTTTTAACACTCCTTACACATCCCAATACTTCACATCATGAAATTTATAGCTTCTAATAACATTACAACCCTATTAACATCTTAAGTTCATTATCCAAGAACACAAGAAGGAGAAAAACTACTAGGGTTGCATAATCAAGCTTGAAGGTCCAACCTATCAATAATTTCATCACCATTAAGATTTGCGTAGTGTTCATCCACGGATCCCTTTCATTCATGGAGTTTAAGAATCAATCTTTGGTAAAAAAAATTATGAATGTTTTGTGGTGATATGGTTGTATTCATATTCTTGTTTGTGGTTTGTGTTATAGAGTGGGAATTTGATAAACTTCCAGGAAGATTGTGATCATATAGTTGGAACCCATGAATTTGGGTAGATTAAAGTGGTGTATGGTTGTGAATACACCTATGCCTTAAAGAGTGCATGTAAGGTATTTGATAAAATACCTAAGAGACTAGAAATCCTGCATTATAGCTAAATTATGACTAAGTGAAGGATTCATGATAGGCCTCTATGATTTAATGTCATCCATGTTGATAATGTGTCTTGTGAACACTGTTGGATTACTCATGAACTAGTCTTATGGAATTATGCTACGCTTACTTGCAAAACCCACTCATGTACAAGATGTAGAATACCCATGTACTTCATGAAATTCCCCAAGTTATGATATTATGAATTGTGCTTGTAATATGTAATGAGCATGATATTAAAAGCTATGCAAGTATATACATGTTGTATGAAATTCCCTTCCATAAAATAGATTGTTGAGAACTATGCTTAGTATGAAATCCCTTATTTATGTTATTGTGGATTATGGACTCTACTCTTATGATCAAGTCAGTCATGTCTATCAGTTTTCTTCCATAAAATCCTGAGGGTAGTTGTACCTGAAAAATATAGTTGTGTGCCTAGAGCGATGTCATGTTTTCATGACACTTTCAGCCAAGACATGATCTATAGAAATCAGTCAGTCATGTGACTCTGGAAAACTTAGTAATCTCAGTAGTTCAGTATTCTTAGTATTCTCAGTGCTCAGTAACCTCAGTAATAACAGTAAATCTCAGCAACTTCAGTACTCTTAATCAGTCCTCAGAACTCATTATATTTTGTCCGTCATCGAAATCCAGTAAACTCACTTTTAGCTTCGCTAAACAATAACACTAGTATCAGTTCAATTAATCAGTATCAGTTTAGAAAATTAGTTCAGTTAAGTTATTTAATTCAACCCAGTTATTTAGTTTAGTGTCTTTCAGATGAGAGTAGGATTCAGTACTGAGTGAACCTAGGGATGGGGGTTCACCTGCTAGAATAGGACTGAGATCCCTAGAAGCAATCCCTATGTTCTAAAACTACATTGCCAGCATAGGTACGAGATGTCACCCGTTAGATAGGAATGCCATACTCAGGGGTTACCCATTAACATATTTATATGTATATGACTGATCCTAGGAGTCACCCGCTATATTAGGACTGACTCCACAACAGATGTCTTTACTGATGGTGCGATACTGACACCCTTCTATCCAGGGCTGAGATTGAACCCCAGTCAGCTTAGCTAGGGGCATATCGATTAGATGAACACATCCCAAAGTTTTAGTAACAGAATCAGGGCTTTCAGACACAGTCAACTTAGCTTAGTAGTACAAATTTAGTACTGTTAGATACAGTCAATGCTTATCATTGTAAATAGACTTCAAAATCACCCATTATCTAGGACTGATCTTAACTATGATTAATCAGTATCAGAATCATTAGATTTGAAGATCACCCGCTAGATAGGACTGATCTCAGACTAAGTCAAATCATCCTTATTATTAGTATACTCATGATCACCCGCTAAATAGAACTGATCTAAGATTTCGTTACTCTAAGTAGAATGGAACTCAGATAGTTCCATCAGAACATACACTGTCGGATACAGTCACTCAGTATCGGTTATATCGATTAGTCCGATCATTACAGTTATATCAGCTATATCAGTTCTCATTGCTCACGTTATCAGTATTTAATTTTAGGACTATTAGACACAGTCATTCAAACCAGTTCTTCATAATTTGAACTATCAAAAATAGTCAACAATCTATTCAGTACCTCAGTAACAGTAAAGTCATGCCGTCAGCATTAAGACTCAGTAGTCAGCATCATCACGAGTTCAGTTATAGTTGTTTATGCATATATGTATTCTCACAGTCATATTAGTTAGCATTATTCATGCATATAACCCTTTGCATTTAGCCTACCTCACTCGTATACTCAGTACATTCAAACGTACTGACGCATTTTTGCTATGGTGCTTTCTCTTATGTTACACCATAGGTTCAGAGGCACGAGCTCCAGATCAGCAGCAGCATTCCAGTGTTTAGAGTTTATAGTGAGTCCTTCTTATTCGAGGACGATATGATTATTACTACATTTACTTATCAGTTGCTAGATGGAGTTAGTTGGAGACATGTTCCTTCAAATCCTTATTCAGTTTAGTTAGAGGCTTTTAGACTAGATGTCAGATTAGATATTCAGATCTCATTATTTTTAGTATTTATGACTTATTTTGGTATTGTTATACCTTTCTCAGATATTTTGTTATCAGACGTTTATTCAGTTCGAACCTTATGGCCTTTCATGTTCATGTTTTCACATTTTATGTATATTATACAGTATACAAGTACAGATATCAATCATGGGTTAGCTTGTGGTCCTTCAGGGTCATGAGCACTGTGTAGCATTTCTGTTCAGAAAATTGGGGTGTTACAAGTGGTGAGCCTTCTCTATTCCAGAAGACCTGTCCTTTAAGATTATGTCATCTATTGCAGTTTTGGTCTACTGGGGCCTTGTCCCAGTCTTCAAATAGTTGTCAGATTTATATGTAGTAGAGATTTCACAGACTGTTCTAGATATTGTTAGTGATTTTTGGATTTCATTCCTTATTGTTAAACTTAATCCAGAGTATGACTATATTTCTATATTAGATCATAATTCCGAATTTTCTTTTATTATATGAATGTTGGGCATCACTACTAGATAGAGTAGGACATCCGAGCCTTCATGGTTCTAGATGTCCGTCACGGACAAGCCCTAGTTCGGGTCATGACATTTAGTCAGAAGATGCTAAAATTATTACATTTGTATAGATTAAAGATTCCAAAATGATTACATTTGTACAGATTAAAGATTTTTATTTTATTGATTTCTATGGGTATATGCTCCTTCATAGGCAAAGTTTTTCCAGATTATGTCCTTTAACAGATAAGCAAGCTTTTACCGCTTCTCAATTATCTGCTGTCATTTTTTAACGCATGAGATGGATTCAAAATTTACTTGTAAGAGTAACAATTTGAAAACCGCATAGGATCTTCTCTAGGACGCATACATAAACTAGTTAGTTTTCAATTTGTATTGTCTTGATTCTTGCTTTTATTTTAAATATTAAATTATCTATATGAATTAAGGCTTTGAATTTATATTTTGGTATGGCTTCTATAGTGATAGTGCCATTAATTTTCAGTTTTCCATCAGTTTAGTTCTACTTCTTTCGTTTTGGGGGTCACAAAATGATGAGAAAAAGTTTAAGTTGCGTATGAAATGTTTGGTGAAAGTGTTGAACTGACTCCCGCTTGATTTATGAGAGAAACCAAATGTGTTTGCAGCTTTGCTTCTATTTACTTTTGCAAATTATAGTCATGTTAACACTTTTGCAGCTGTAATCAAGAAATAGTGACTTCATTGTAAGTCTTAAACATTAAAAAAGGTAGTTATTGAACAATAATGTAGACAATTTCATCTTTCAAGAAATGCCAATAATTTCAAAATATATATTTGCTCAATGTACTATTTTTCCTTCCTTGACAACTTCTATAGTTTCTTTTTTAACAACTACTTTGATGTTATAGGTCAAAATGTTCAATGGGGTTCAGCTTATGTATAGCTCACCTGCACTTTTAGCTTTTTTTTTGGTCAAAGATATCTTTAAATATAAGATATAATTATATTTGTCCTGTGTGAAAATAACTTTACCAATATTTTAAGAATTCATATGAAGTAAGTAAAAAGGCGGAAGGTAATCCATTATCGTTGGTTCAAATAGAAATAACTCTAAATTCAGAGGTGAAGATAGAGCATCCAATGTGGAGGAGGAAATGGACAAACAACTAAATGCGAATTCAAGAAACATCTTATATCCAATGACTTATTCTGAGTTTGTTTAGCCCTGTCTAGATTAGAGATTTTGTAACCATATAAATAAGCAAAATATTGTAGTGGCCCATTATTGAGGTGAAAAAATTACTTTTTTAGCTATTACATGACATTTTATAGTGTATGAGTAGTAAATAATGTATTCGAGAATCATAGTTAATTCTACAATGAATATGAGTCTTGTGTTGCTATCACTTTTATGGACTATGGATGATGAGAGACTAGGAATCTGAAACTCGAGGTCAGTAAAATGAAGGAGACGCAATAGAGAAGCAAATTTCAACAATGAAACAGGGATATGAAATTACCCTTGTCAGTGTAGTATATATGCTTTGTCTAAGAATTTCTTGTCGCACAAACAATATGATTATTTGTATGTTGTGTTTCGAGTTACTCGATTTGAAAATATGATAAATCTCCTCCACATTGGGTCCGTGCTAACACGGATCATACCTATCTAGTTATTAAAAAGAAAGAAGTGAAGTAGAGGCATTGATCGGATTATTTTTCTCAAGTGTTTAGGTTTCACAGTTTAGTTTATGACAACCTTATTAATTCTTGTATTAATAGGATTTAATGTATGCATTTACAATTTCATTCTATAGATATAGAAAGCATTTAGTTTTATCACCTTTTTTTCCTTTTTTAATTATCTCCCTGTATTCCTTAATCAAAGCCACCTATAATAGGTTAACTTGTTAATGATTAATTATATATGATATATTGCTTTTAAAAATAATTCTCAATGATTTGTGAAGATGTAGCACAACATTTAGAAAGAAACAATATATTGAAGCAGCTTATACCTGAATTTCAAAATTGAAAAAATTAAATAAGTTGTAAGTTATTGTTTAACCTTCAAATACTAAATCAAGTTTGATCTATACTCAAAAGAATGTTAGCTATCCACTTACCTCTTGCTAATCGAATTACTGTTAGGTAAAGGAAAAAAAACAAATATACGTAATTCTAACTAAAGGTATATTATTTCACCCATGAGGTAGAAGTGTGTAGCGGTGACTAGATTTCAATTGTAGTTGTTAGGTATACCGATTGAAATCAGCTAGTTACGAATTGAGCTCAACCCATAAAGACAACAAACTGAGATGTTATGATATGAATGAAGAAAGGCAAATTTGGTTGATTATTTCTTTTAACAATTACGTCATATATCAGTTTTGGGTTATTTTATTACACAACCAAATTTGATATTTTGAAAACCGTTTAAATTATTTTGATTTTTCATTGATATCGATATGATCTGATAAGTTTTTTATGAATTTTTTAAAGCTCGATATTAAAGTCACACCATTTGTTGAATAAGTGAATCCAAAAAAAAATAAAATAGAAAAGTTACAGTAGCTTTCTTTCAGCATTTACTGTTTTTGACTTATTCTAGAGTAGTTGCTATTTAGTCCATAAGTTTCTCTTCTTAGTTGAAGGAACTACTGAGTTAGTGCCTATATAGTGCAGTTAGTGCCCTTTGTTTTTGCATTTTTACTTGAGTTGTAATCTATTTATAAGGGTTTATCAGTGGTGAATGATATAGAGAAAAAAATAGTCTTGCAATTCCAGAAAACTCTGCCATTTTATTTCCCTGCTATTTTATTTTCCTTTCTAATATTTTGTTCTTGAGTGAGCTTGGGATCTTTTCTCCAACATCTGTGGTATCAAAGCTAGGTTTAGATTTAAGTGATCTTATTAACAGTAAAAAACCAATGGTTTCCAATGGAAATTCATCAAACATATCTCAGCCTTCTATCCCTATTTTTACAGGATAAAGTTATCAGTTCTGGAGAATCAAGATGAAGACTTTTTAAAAATCACAAGATCTTTGTGACTTGATTGAGATAGGGTATGTAGATCCGGATGAATAGCAGCGGCTGAAGAAAAATAAAAAGTACGGAAAAGAATTATTCTTCCTTCAACAGGCAGTCCATGAGAAGGTGTTTTCCCGAATTGCAGCAGCCACCACTTCGAGGCAAGCATGGATAATTTTGTAAACTGACTTTCAATGCTCCTCAAAGGTCATAGTTGTAAAACTCCAAACTCTTCGGCATGATTTTTAAGCTTTAATCATGAAAGAAAATGAATTTGTGCAAGATTTCTTGTCTAGATCAATGGTTATTATTAGTCAAATAAGGTCATACGAAGACCAAATAACTAGTCGAACCATAGTTGAAAAAATTCTGAGGAGTTTAAATTCTCAATTTGATCATGTTGTGGATGCAATAGAGGAGTCAAAAGATCTGTTGAATTTTTTATTCGATGAATTAATGGGTTTTTTTCAATCCCACGAGGCAAGGATAAATAGGTCAGCAGAAAAGAAGGAAGAAAACCTATTTCAATTTATGGTGGAGGCACCCAATTCAAGAGATTATGATAAGGCAGCAACAGGAAGAGGGCAAGGCAGATGTGCATTTTGTGAAAATAGCCGAGGTTGAGGCCGGGGCCAGGGCAGAGGCTTTGAACAAAGGAACTTTAATGGGCAAATGAGCAATAGAAGCAACACATAATGCTATCATTGCAGGAGGTTTGGGCATGTGCAAGTAGATTTCCGGTACAAAGAGAAACAAGTGAATTATGCTGAGACAACTAATGCAGAATGTAAGTTATTCATGGCTTAGTGTGATACTAATGAAGTTAAAAGTGATATATGGTTTGTAGATAGTGGTTGCTTTAACTATATGCCAAGTATGAAGTCAATCTTCAAAGAACTTAATGAGAGACAAAAATAAACGATCAGGCTTGGTGATAATAATGGCCTTCAAGCAGAAGGAAAAGGAACAGTAGCAATCAAATGCAGCCATGATAAAGTAAAACTTCTTCATGATGTTCAATTTGTTCCTAGATTGTCACATAATTTACTGAGTGTTGGGCAACTAATGGCTACTGGATATTCACTTTTGTTTTATGATGGAACATGTGCTATTGAAGATAAAAAATCAGGACAAACAATGGTTAATGTGTTCATGGATGAAAATAAAATGCTTTTGCTAAAAGTTTCAAATGTGGAAAATTTTGCTTTGGTTACTGATGCAAAAAAAAACTCTGAATTAAGGAATTTGAGGTATGGGAATCTTAATTTCAAGGGACTAAAGATTCTAAGCCAAAAAGTTATGGTTATTGAATTACCAAAAATTAATTCTTTGATTTATCCGAAGGTTTTATTTATGTGAAGCAAAGTAGAAAGTCATGTCCGGTTAGAAAGCCTTGGAGATCTACTTGCCTAGAATTAATTCATGCAGATTTGTGTGGTCCAATGAATACTAAATCTTTTGGTGGAATTTGATATCTTTTACTCATCACAGATGATTTCAGTCGAATGAGTTAGGTATATTTTCTGAACTACAAATTAGAAGTTTTTGAGAATTTTAGAAAATATAAGGCTTTAGTAGAGAATTGCAGTGGGTTTCACATAAAGACTCTCTGAACAGACTGAACTGGTTAGTTCTTATCTAATGAATTTGTCCATTTTTTTGATGAATCTGGGATTCACAGGCAACTTACCGCACCTTACACACTTGAGCAAAAGTTGAACGCAAGAATTGTACCATTGTAGAGATGGCAAGAAGTTTATAGAAAGGCAAGGGACTTCCAAAACAATACTGGGTAGAAGCATTTTCAACCTCAGTGTACCTACTGAACCCATCTCGTACAAAGGAAATCATGAATCAAACGTCATGTGAAGCTTGGAAATGTACAAGTCCTTCGGTAAGCCATTTGCAAATTTTTGGGTGTATTGCTTATGCTTTGGTTAACTCCCAAACTCATCAAAAACTAGACGAAAAATCACAAAAATGTATTTTCATTGGTTGTTATCTTAAATCCAAATAATACAGGTTATATAACCCACTTAGTAGCAAAGCGATAATAAGCAAAAATTTGTGTTTGATGAAAAGTCGAGTTGGAATTGGATTGAAAAACAAGTACAATAGGAGGTTTTGATACCCTTTGAAGTCTCTGTAGATGAAGGACAAGAGACTGCCCCAGATTCACTTGAAGATACAATTGCGCAAGAGAAATCTTCAACACTTGAAGGACCTTCAACAGAGCCAATTCCACTAAGAAGATCAACAAGAGTAAGAAAAGAGAATCCCAAATATTTTAATGAATCTTTTCAATTTGATTTTATTGTTTCAGATCCTATATTTTATGAAGAAGCATTTGAAAAAGGAGGAGTGGAAAATGCAATGAAGGAAGAACATTTGGTAATACAAAGAAATGAAACATGGCATCTCACCGACTTGCCAAGTGGAAAAAATATTATTGGCTTAAAGTGGGTATTCAAATAAAAGTATCATGCATATGGAAGCATACAGAAACACAAGGAAAGACTTGTCACTAAGGGATACTCGCAGCAGCAGGGCATTGATTTTGAAGAGATATTTTCCCCTGTTGCTCGATTTGAAATGGTAAGAACAATTTTTGCCTTGGCAGCTCAGTTGAAATGGTCACTTTATCAACTTGATGTTAAGTCAGCATTCTTGAATGGTGAACTAGAAGCGAAGTTTTATGTTGCTCAACCTTAAGGTTTCGAAATCAGTGGACAAGAGGAAAAGGTGTACCAGCTGACGAGGGCATTTTATGGGTTGAAACAAGTGCCACACACTTGGTATAGCAAAATCAATTCCTATTTTTCTTCAAAATGGGTTTGTAAGGAGTGAAAGTGAGCCTACTGTGTACTTAAGGAAGCAAGAAATACCCATGAATATAAATAAAAAATTGCAGCAGGAAGATGGTATTGGACAAGCCAATGCAAGAAGTTTTAGAAGTCTAGTTGGAGGTTTGATTTACTTTTCTCATACTCGTTCAGATATTACATATTCTATTGGCGTCATTTCAAGGTTTATGAGCAATCCATCGAAGTATCATTTTGGAGCTGCTAAAAGGATTCTACATTATATTACTGGAAGACTAGAATATGGTATTTGGTACTCTCATATTTCAAATTTCAAATTTATAGGCTATACTGATAGTGATTGAGAAGGGTCGGTGGATGATAGAAAAAGCACACCAGGCAACACTTTCAGTCTTGGATCTGGTGCAATAACATGGAGTTCTAAGAAAAAAGTAATGACAACATTATCGACTTCAGAGGCAGAGTATATTGCTGCAACTTGTTCAGCCTGCCATTGCATTTGGCTTAGGAGAATTTTAGTTGATCTTAACCAGAAGAAAGAGAAAGCAACAGAAGTATATTGCGACACCAAGTCCACAATTGTAATTACTAAGAATCCTGAATTTCATGGAAGAACAAAGCACATTAACATTCGCTTTCATTTAATTCGTGAGCTGGTGGAAAAGAAGAGATCATATTGAAGTTTTGCAACACTAATGAACAATTAGCACATATACCCTCAAGAGCGCTGCCCTATCAAAAGAATGTTTACTTCAGATCATTTCTTGGTGTTAGCGATTTTAAATCAAGGAGGAATGTTGAACAAGTGATTCAAAAAAAAAAGAGAAAAGTTACTGCAGCTTTCTTTCAGCATTTTACTGTTTTTGACTTAGTCTAGAGTAGTTGTTATTTATTCCTTAAGTTTCTCTTGTTAGTTGAAAGCATTACTGAGTTAGTGCCTATAATGTCAACAATGAGGAAAGAACATGAGAATTAATTTATAATCAATTTAATTTCTATGTTGGTGTGTGAATTAAAGTTTCACATTAATAATTGAAAGGATAGAGAAACTACATATATGCTATTAAAAAGAAAGAAGGGAAATGGGGGCATTGATGGGATTATTTTTCCCGTAAGTGTTTAGGTTTCATAGTTTAGCTTATGACAACTTTATTAAAACTAGTATTAATAGGATTTTTCAATGTATGTATTTACAATTTTATTCTAAAGATGTAGAAAGCATTCAGTTTTATAACCTTTGTTTCTTTTTCAAATTATTTATCCGTATTCCTTAACCAAAGCCACCTACAATAAATTTACTCATTAATAAATGATTATATTTGATAAATTCACTTTTGGAAATAATTCACAATGATTTGAGAAGATGAAACACTGCATTTAGAAAGAAAGAAAATATTGAAGCCGTTTATAACTGAAATTCAAAACTAAAAAATTTAAATAAATTGTAAGAGGAGCGAAGAAAAATGACAAATAATTTGTTTGTTCAACAGTTTTTAAAAACGACCAATTTATTTATTGTTTTTTTCATGTCAAAGGAAGAGTTGATTTGACGTGAATCAATGTCATAAATTCATATTATAATCCATAGCTAATTTGGTAAATTGGCAGTATCCCTTAAAGAAAGGCTAGATTCATTTCCTTAGCTAACAATTTCTCAGTTGAGTTTATTGCATTATGTTGTCTGTGAGTTATTACATAGAAGTTCATATATTCAGTGCATGCTTGATTCAAATGCGTGAATGGAGTGTGGAAAGAAAAGAAGGAGGTCCTTATATGGAGTCACACACTTACTTGAACATTGCGAAAAACAGCGAAATGCATCAAATAAACTCATTGGTCAATTACAGCCCAAACAAACTAATCTCATATTTGGGTCAATGTTGCAACCTTGATACCCTAAATTGATCCATAAAAAAATTGTCAAGAAAACATAAATCCGCTTTTTCTATTGGTTCCCCCATTTTGTCATTCATTTTTTTTCCATCTCTAATTTTTTTTAACGGAGACCACAAAAAGAAAAGGAAGAAGAAGGAGGAAGAAACAAAGAAAGAATGAGTTGGTAAAAAATAAAAATGTAGGAGTCTGTTGTTGCTGATTTATGTTTCTTAAAGGCCCTCAATGATAATATAGGCCAGTAAAATCCAAGTGGGATTATGTGAAATTCTATCCATTTTCACAATTAAGTATTGTGCGGAATATAGTACGTGCAATATGATTGGTTTTCATTTTGTCAAAATAATATAAACATACACAAATCTCACCCTTATAAAGAAATAATAAAAATCTCAACTAATTATGTATTTTTTTGGATGTAACGGGAGCTAATTGTGTATCTCGATAGACTCCAACAGAAAAAAAATTATATCGGAAACTAGTTATCTATCTTTACAAGGGAAAAATATATCTTCGTAGGATGTATTATATATTTCGACAGATCCAAAAGAAAAAAAATATACTGAAAATTAATTATGTATCTTGAAAAAGGAAAAAATAAATATTCGTTGGATGTATCAGGAGCTAATTACGTATTTGAACAAACCCAAAATCAAAATTTTCAATAATTAAACAAAATATCGGAATTGCCTATAATTAAGCTTTAAACTATCAAAACTTATATTGTTTGCCCTTTCATTTTATCTTTAGACTAATTTAAATTAGGATTAAATTAATTACTACTGCATCAAAATGGTTGACTGAAAAAAATGATTTCAAAGTTTGCACTATCCCCTTATCTTTACCAAGTACAAAAACAAAGAAAGCAGTTATCAAGTGCTAACTTTTCTCTGCATAAAAATATGGGTATATTGGACCCTAACTGCTAATAATGAGAGAATATTTGACTCAGTTATTAGTGGAGAGTATATCTATTCTATTTGAAAAAGTTTAGGAGAAAATTTGACTCCAACTAGTAATAAAAAGGAAATATTTAACCTCAACTATTAACGAAGTGCATATCTGTTCAATTTAACACAGTTCAAGGGTAAATTAACTCCAACTATAAACATAGATCATATCTATTCATTTTCCATAATGAGGAGCAAATTTAATCGTTTACCATAATATCTTAATGATTAAATGATATATGAATTTAGGATCTATTAAAATTCAGCAACTAATATAGTTTAAGTGGAGATGTTAGTCAATACTATTAGATTACAGTGATTTAATAAGTCAAAGGGTATGTTTAATCTGATAAATTAATGATTGTTTGTAACATTACAATGTTATGCATGTTACACTTTTTCATCTGCCAATATACTATCATTAATAAGTTCTTTAGAAAAATTTTGCATTTAACAAATATGGAAATAATTGTCTTTTTCCTTTTCAATATTTATTTATAAATAAAAAATAATGAGACTCTTCCTATACATGGAGCAAGTTATAGAAAAAACACGTAAAATCAAGCGTTACAAAAATTATTATGTATGTTATATCATATGTTTATTTTATCATTTGATTTCTTGTCCCTTCTTCAAATTATTCACAACTCTTGCAAATTTACAATAAAAAAAGAGACTCGTACTATTGAACAAGTTAAAGAAAAAGAATAAAGTAAATGATGCGTTACGAAAACTACTATACATGTTGTCTCTTTTTTTTAAAGTGAGTTTTTGGTGTTTTTTTTTGGCCCTTTTATAAATTTACAATCAAAAAGTGTCTTGCCCAAGGTCATAAAACCAAACAAAAGGGTACACAAATTGGGTTGATCAAGTCTAATCCCACTTTCCAAAAAGACCTACCTATATAAATGTTTAATACTCTATACTTTATCTTCACATTCCTTATTTGCCCTAGTTGTTGTTGCTGCAACCCCCACTTGCTTCTTCTTCTTCTTTGGATCATCGATTTTGTTCCCGATGGTTTGTTGTTGCTCTTTACCTCAGAAGAATTATCAAATGACCAATGTAAGTTGCTTCCCTCTTTTGAATATGTGATTTTGTCACTTCTTTTTTATCTATAATCCCAATCTTCGAGTGGTTGGGATATCTCTATGTAGTGATGTTGATGGAGGATGCCATCTGAGATTTCAATTTTTCACAGTTGAGCCTCCTGTAAATGCATTCATTTTCAAAAACCCTCTTCCTTTACTAACTTCCATCGAATTTCCTTCAACAAATGACTAATGGACATGTTGTTTCTTTGCTAATTTGGGCTTGTAGCTGACCTCCTATGCTTAAGGAAAGATATGATGTACCTTCCCTTTGTTTGCGATTTATTTTATGTGCTAATATAGAATAGCCAATTTGATTTGGCAACATTATATAATATGTCTATTTATCATATGGTTAATTACTTGACCCTTCTTCAAAATATTTCCCAATGCAACTCTAGCAAATTACAATTTTGTTAAGTACATAAATCTAATTTACTTCATCTACAATTTGCTGGCACTCATCTATTTAATAACCACTCACCCTCTTCTCATTTTTTTCTATAAATACACACATTATAAATTGTAACATCATCATGAGAATTGATTATTCTCTTACCAATGAGTAACGCCCCGCACCTTCTGGCTAACATTTAAAACGTCGTTTCAATGCATATAGACCCAAATCAAATGATTCTTTGTTAATATATGTGTGGTGATCAATCCTACAATGTCGTAATACCATTGAGTATGAATTGAGGTCACACAAATCCTCTAACTCAAAGACGTGTTGAAAATATTTCTATCGATTAAGTTTTAGTGGATGCTTCAACTTGAGTACTGTTACATCGACTATTAATCATAAAACTTTACGAGTTAGAGGTCCTACTATATATCAAATGAAAGGTATTCGAGTTTTCTTTCCAATGCCTCCGACTGTTTGTTAATCCGAGTCCAGAGAAAAAAGTTATGAGTTTTTGAATGAGACACTGTCCAGCCTATGCGATGTGGCATGCGGCGCCCACTTGAGGCTATGCCATGGGCTGTGCATCGCCCAAATTGGCTTGTTCCATGGGACGTACGTCGCCTACCTTGGGTAAAGCAGCGTAAAAGATCCATTTTAGTGTTATTTAAGGGCAATATGGTCCTTTCACTTCCCATAACAATCCTTATACATTTATAGCCGAATTATAACCCTAATGCACGTTAATTCCTCCTAAAAAAATCCCTAATTCATCTTCTAAGTCACAAGAGGAGAAAAGAAACGTAGTGTTTGCTCTTTTAAGCTTAAGGGTTTGATCTTTTCACGAATTCTTGGTGAGTTAAGGTACTTGGGGTTTTCCTAAACTACATGGGCATGGTGAAACCATTTTAATAATGTTTAAATATTGACAAATCATGAATTTATAAAGGGTTTTGAATTTACATTTACAATGATGCATTGTGAAACCTTCTTGGAAATATAGTTTTGGTCTTGAGGTCTTCCCATTGAAACTTGATTGTTACTCATAGATATGTATATATATATATATGTATATATATATATGTATGTGTATGCAATAGATTTTTTGAAATTTGAATCAAGAGCATGAAGATTTGTACTCCCTCTCTTGTTATTAACTATTTGATTTCATATTGAGAAAGAATGATGGATTTGTCTTCACTATTGTGAATTGACTTGGTATTTGTGATGATATGAAGAGAGGGCAATTTTCGTAATTGTATAAATGAAAGTGACGATTTAAAGAATTTCATGGTTTGTTACAAGAAACATGACCACCAAGTGTTTATGAATTGAAATTGAGGATATTTGCCATAATTTTCATGAATTTCCCTATACGCATCTGTAATACCCCGGAAAATTTTTCGTTAAAATTTTGTGCATAAACGTGTTGGGTTCTATCATCTAGAATGAATTATAAATTTTTCCGTACGGAATATCTTAAATTATGACCCACCATAACATAGAGTATCAAATAAGCTTTCGAACGATATGTGGATCACCCAAAATGGACACCCGAGCGATGAGTTATCAACATTCCGATCAAACCGTGAATAGTAATGAACAGTAAAACGTGCAGGAAAAAAAAAGTACTGTGGCCTGGCGTATTTTTTCTCCAACTTTAAAAAATCATAAATCCTTGTACATAATGATCTGGGTGATATACTATATATCAACGGAAAGCTCTGCGAGTCCTCTTTCCAATGAAATTGGTTTCATCCAATTTGCCAATCGGAGTAAAAAGTTATGGTCGATCTACTTTAGCCTACCAAAAGTTAATTTTTCGGTCAACTTTAAAAGATCATAACTCCTCGTACACAATGATCGGGGTGAGATACTATATATTAACGGAAAGATATGAGAGTCCTCTTTCTAATGAAATTGGTTTCATCCAATTTGGATACCGGAGTAAAATGTTAAGGTTGATCTACTTCAGACTGTCAAAACAGTCCACCAAAGGACAGATTCGAGAATTATTTGATTTTTAGGGGTGTTTTGGTCAATCCCCCTCACCCAAAATCCATCCAAACCTTATAATAAAGCCTATTAGAAGCATTATATATTATATTTCATCAAAATCCCTCAAAAAGAAAATCCTAAGATCTTACATCCAACTTCAAGAACCTCCAAAGTTCACCATTAATTCTACAAATTTATTCAACATTCCAAGTTCCTAGTTCAAGAAATCCAAAAACCATCATTCAAAGGCACGATTAACATCTTAAAAATAAGTATCGATCTAAAGTTCATCATTCAAGGTATGTGGGGTTTTTCAACAAGAACTCTCTTTCGTTCTTGTGCCCAAAAGTAATTTTCTTTATAAAGACATGATTTTTATTTGATTTTTATGAATTTGAAGCATGAACCCTTATCTTATAATGATTATTATAAAATCTTGATGTTTATGATTTTAAAAGATGAATTTACATGTGTGGTGATATAAAGAATGAATCTTGAACGCTATTTATAATGATTTTGATATTTGGGTCGTGAATCTCCATTGGAAATTGTCTTTTTTATTGAGAAAGTGTGTGTTATAAGCACGTTGATGTTGAATATTTGAGATGTTTTGAATGGTTTGACCTTTTGGTCTTAATGGAGTTGTTTTTAACTCGAGTGTGAAACAAATCCACAACGTGGTTGATTTTGATAGATGGAGCGCATGATGGCTCCCAATGTATATTTCTATATTACTGAAATTGTATTATTGTGGATTGTCTTTGAAATGATCTAAGCTAAGTCCGGGAGAAATCTTTAGCATCGAGTGGGAGGTATAAAGTGACTTTACTTCTCTAGAACTACGTGCCCCCATAGGAGTGACCCTGAGGCTGATTTATATAGTGATCACTAGTTTGTGTGGATTTGATATAGATAGTCCTACTCCGATGGCTAGGATAGGACGACTCTCCCCAACGTGGGTTGTACGTTGGACTCCATGTAGCTCACATGGTTTATGTCGGTTATAGGATCTCCCAGTGTGTGTGTGTTTCCTTGTGTCTATGGTGAATGGTGAAGTTATTTGAAAGTGGAATTACGAAAGTTATTCTTTCAAAAGATTTAAATGATATTTACACTATGAGAATTGATATTCTTGATGAACTGAAAGTGATTGACAAATTATATGATGACTCACATGTGTTATTGTACTTATTTCATTCTCTCATGATTATGATGATTTTCTTTGGGCTATGTGAGTCTTTCATACATTCTACATATTTCTTATAAATATTTATGATGATGATTTTTATACAACTGCATAAACCCCCATATACTCGGTTCCTTTCCATGGTACTGACCCACATCTTCGAATGTGGGCTGCATTTTCTCGGAATATAGGTTCAGGTGCTTAGTTCTTGGTTTGACAGTGATTCTTCGTACACGCTGTTCTACATTCTCTGTCATGGTGAGTCCTCACGTTTTGAGGACGTGATGTCTGATGTTGGTCTAACAAAATTGTTTACATTTGATAACTGAGTATGAGTCAGTTGGGGCATGACTCAATGGCTCGCTGATTTTATTGATTTTCTTAGAGGCTTGTCAGACTAGTATAGATGTTGGGAGTTGACTAATATTTTATATTTTGTTATCTTTCTGAAATTCTTTAATTCTTGGATGATGATTACTCTGTATATATTTGAGGGTTATTTATAAAAACCCCGTTGATTTGTGTTGAACTGAATGAAAATGGATCAAAGGGTTATCTTGGGGCTACTCATAGCCTCAAGCACTGTGTGATGCTCCGGGACCTATTTTTCGGGGCGTTACAAACTTGGTATTAGAGCTTATGGTTTAAAGGTATCCTAGGGAGTCTGACAAGCTGCGTTAAGTAGAGTCTTGATCATCGGTGTGTAGCACGCCATATCTATGAGCAAGAGACTACAAGTTGTTTTAGGAAAAAGTGTGATTCTTTCTTTCAGAAGTCTATCGTGCTTAAAGTATCTCTCTCTGCTATTGATTCATGCTCTCCTCTTTCAAAAATATGCCTCCACATCGAGCGAGAAGAAATAATGATGGTCTGGGAATTCTATGTCACCCAAGAGTCATTTTATCTCTTACCTCAAAGCTAGAAAGTTTATTTCCAAGGGGTGTATTTACCATTTGGTTAGAGTCAAAGACACTAAGTCTGAGACTCCAACTCTCCAGTCTGTTAGCGTTGTCAATGAGTTTTCTGATGTCTTTCTAGATGATCTCCCAGGGATACCTCCTGATAGAGAGATAGAGTTCAGGATTGATCTTCTCACCAATACTCAGCCCATTTTTATTCCTCCTTACCGTATGGCCCCTGCAAAACATAAGGAGTTGAAAAAGCAACTCAAAGATCTACTAGATAAGGATTTCATAAGGCCCAGTGTTTCTCCTTAGGGTGCTTCTGTGTTATTTGTAAGAAAGAAAGATAGCTCTTTGTGTATATGCATTGATTATCGCCAACTGAATAAAGTCACCATAAAAAATAAATACCCCCTTCCGAGAATAGATGATTTGTTTGTCCGATTACAAGGTGCAAGTTATTTCTCAAAGATAGACCTTCGTTCCGGCTATCATCAACTCAAAGTTAAGGACTGTGACATCCTAAAAATCTCTTTCTGAACTTATTATGGCCATTTTGAGTTTCTTGTTATGTCTTTCTGGTTAACTAATGCCCCAGCAGCTTTGATGGACCTCATGAATCAAGTGTTCTGACCATATATCGATATGTTTGTCATAGTGTTCATCTATGATATATTGGTTTACTCCCGTAGTGAGGATGAACATTCTGATCATCTCCGAACTATCTTGCAAACCCTTAGAGATCAAAAGTTGTTTGCCAAGTTCAGTAAGTGTGAGTTTTGGCTATGGTCAGTTGCTTTTCTAGGTCATATCATTTCTTTCGAGGGCATTAGAGTTGATCCCCAAAAGACCGAAGCTATTAGAAATTGGCCTAAACCTATTTCTCTAATTGATATCCAAAGTTTCTTGGGTTTAGCTGGCTATTACCGCTGTTTTGTTGAGGGTTTCTCCTCTATAGCGTCTCCTATGACTTGGTTGACCCAAAAGAAAGTGAAGTTCTTGTGGTCCGAATCTTGTGAGAAGAGTTTTCAGGAGTTGAAGACTCGACTCGCTTCAGCCCCTGTTTTGACTTTGCCTGATGGTATTGATGGTTTTGTGGTGTGTTGTGATGCTTCGAGAGTTGGGTTGGGTTGCGTATTGATGCAGAAGGGTAAGGTGATAACTTATGCTTCTAGACAGTTGAAACCCCATGAGAAAAATTACCCCACCTATGACCTTGAGTTGGCTGCTGTTGTGTTTGCTTTGAAAATCTGGAGACACTATTTGTATGGTGTCCATGTTGATGTTTTCACTGATCATAAGAGTCTACAGTACGTGTTTATCCAGAGAGAATTAAATCTTAGGCAGAGATGATAGTTAGAATTGTTAAAGGACTCTTATATGACTGGGCTGTACCATCCGGGCAAGGCCAATATTGTGGCGGATGCCCTAAGTATAGTGTCCTTGGGTAGTGTTTCACATGTGGTAGAAAGTAAGAAAGAGTTGGCTCGTGATGTACATTGTTTAGCTAGATTGGTGGTTAGGTTGTTTGACTCTGCTGAAGGTAGTATAGGGGTTTAGAGTAGTTCCGAATCCTCCTTGGTTTCAGAAGTGAAGGAAAAGAAATACTTAGATACTAGTTTGGTCAGACTGAAGGAGTCAGTCAAGGATGGTGTGTTGAGATTACAGGGTAGATTGTGTGTCCCGAATGTTGATGATCTGAGATAGAGAATTATGGCTGAAGCATACGGGGCGCGGTATTCTATTCATCTTAGTGCCACCAAGATGTACCGAGACTTGTGGAAAATCTATTGGTGGAGTGGCATGAAGAAAGATATAGCAGCATTTGTAGCTAAGTGTGCAACATGCCAACAGGTTAAGGTTAAACACAAAAGACCTGGGGGTATGATGTAAGAGTTTAGTATTCCTACCTGGAAGTCGGAAGAGATAAATATGGACTTCGTGATTGGTTTACCTCCTTCCCGACTCCATTATGATTCCATTAGGGTTGTGGTTGATAAGTTGACTAAGTCTACTCATTTTTTGCCTGTTCATACTTCATATACTGCTGAGGATTATGCTAGATTATATATCCGAGAGCTAGTCATACTGCATGGAGTTCCCTTATCTATCATTTCAGATAGGGGTACTCAGTTCAATTTGTAATTTTGGAAAGCTTTTTAGAAGGTTCTTGGTACCCAAGTGCTTTTGAGTTCTGCTTTTCATCCGCAGACCAATTGTCAGGCTGATCGGACCATCCAGACCTTAGAGGATATGTTGAGAGCTTGTACACTTGACTTTAAGGGAAGTTGGGATGATCACTTACCATTGATTGAGTTTCCTTACAATAATAGTTTCCACTCTAGTTCTGGTATGGCTCCGTTTGAAGCCTTATATGGGAGGAAGTGTAGATCACCAAGGTTAGTTCGAGGTGGGTGAAGCTGCTGTGAGTGGTCTGATTTGGTATTTGAGGCTATGGAAAAAGTCAAGTTGATTAGGGAAAGGTTGAAAACTACGCAGAGTCGTCAGAAGTCATATGCAGAAGTTAGAAGGAGAGACCTTGAGTTTGAAGTTGGTGACCTAGTGTATCTGAAAATTTCACCCATGAGGGGGGGGTGAAGAGATTCGGAAAGAACGAAAAGCTTAGTCCCCATTATGTTGGTCCTTACAAAAATCTTAGTCGTGTTGGTAAGGTAGCTTATGAGGTCGAGTTGCCTTCCGTGTTGTCTTCTGTTCATCCAATATTCCATGTCTCCATGCTTAGAAAGCATATTAGTGATGCTGTGGTAGTGGATTTCTCTGTGAGTGCTGACATTCAAGAAAATCTTTCTTTTGATGAGATTCCTGTTGAGATTCTTGATTTCAGTGTCCGAAGACTAAGGAACAAAGAAGTTCCCTTGGTCAAGGTGTTGTGGCGAAACCAATCTGTTGAAGGTGCAACTAGGGAAGCTGAGGCGGATATGCGATCTAAGTACCCGCACCTATTTTTCGCGAACTCCGATCAAGCCGAAGGTACCGTTCTTTCCTAAATTATGCACTTTCGATAAAAGTTGCAGTAGTTCAGCTGTCATTTATTATGTGTTCAGCTGTAGTTTCTTGAATTTATGCATTCTATGTTGCATTCGAAGTGAGAAACGATGTGGTGATGAGTCTAACGAATGATTTCAGTTGTATACTCTATTCCCTATCTAATCTTTGCATGTCTAGCATCATTTGAGGACGAATGTTTCCAGGGGGGATGATGTAATACCCCGGGAAATTTTTTGTTGAAATTTTGTCCGTAAACGTGTTGGGTTCTATCTTCTAGAATTAATTATAAATTTTTTCATATGGAATGTCTTATGTTATGACCCACCATTGTGTAGAGTACCGAATAAGCTTTCCAACGATATGTGGATCATCAAAAACAGACACTCGAGCGACGAGTTATGAATATTTTGATCGAACCATGAATAGTAAAACATACAGGAAAAAAAGTACTGAGGCCTGGTGAATTTTCGCTCCAAATTTAAACAATCATAACTCCTTGTACATAATGATCTAGGTGATATACTATATATCAACGGAAAGCTCTGCGAGTCCTCTTTCCAATGAAATTGGTTTCATCCAATGTGTCTATTGGAGCAAAAAAGTTATGGTTGATCTACTTCAGCCTATCAAGAGCAAATTTTTGGGTCAATTTCAAACAATCATAACTCCTCGTACATATGATCTGGGTGAGATACTATATATCAACATAAAGATATGAGATTCCTATTTCTAATGAAATTGGTTTCATCCAATTTGGATGTGAGTAAAACATTATGGTTAATCTACTTCAGACTATCCACCAAAGGACAGATTCGAGAATTATTTGATTTTTAGGGGTATTTTGCTCATTCCTTCTCACCCAAAATCCGTCCAAACCATATAATAAAGCCTATTAGAAGCATTATATGTTATATTTCATCAAACTCCCTCAAAAAGAAAACCCTAAGCTCCTACATCCAACTTCAAGAACCTTCAAAGTTCACCATTAATTCTGAAAATTTATTCAAGATTCCAAGTTCTTAGTTCAAGAACTCCAAGAACCATTATTTAAAGGCACGATTAACATCTCAAAAATTAGTATCGATCTAAAGTTCATCATTCAAGGTATTTGGGGGTTTTCAATAAGAACTATCTTTTGTTCTTGTGCCCAAAAGTAATTTTCTTTACAAAGACATGATTTTTATTTGATTTTTATGAATTTGAAGCATGAACCCATATCTTAGGATGATTATTATGATATCTTGATGTTTATGATTTTGAAAGATGAATTTACATATTTAATGATATAAAACATCAATCGTGAACGATATTTATCATGATTTTGATATTTGGGTCGTGAATCCCCATTGAAAATTGTGGTTTTTTAGAAAGTGTGTGTTATAAGCACGTTGATATTAAATATTTTAGATATTTTGAATGATTTGACCTTTTGGTCTTAATGGAGTTTTTTTGAACTCGAGTGTGAAAGAAATCCACAACATGGTTGATTTTGATAGATGGGAAGCATGATGGCTCCCGATGTATATTTATATATTAATGAAATTGTTTTGTTGTGGATTGTCTTTCAAATAATCTGAGCTAAGTCCGGGAGAAATCCTTAGCATCGAGTGGAAGGTATAAAGTGACCATATTTCCCTAAAACTACGTTCCCCGTAGGAGTGAGCCTGAGGCTGATTTATATAGTGGTCACTAGTTTGTGTGGATTTGATATTGATAGTCCTACTCCAATGGCAAGGATAGGATGGCTCTCCCCAACGTGGGTTGTACGTTGGACTCCATGTAGCTCACATGGTTTATGTCGGTTATAGGATCTCCCAGTGTGTGTGTGTTTCCTTGTGTCTATGGTGAATGGTGAAGTGATTTGAAAGTGGAATTGTGAAAGTTATTCTTTCAAAAGATTTAAATGATATTTACATTATGAGAATTGATATTCTTGATGAACTGAAAGTGATGGACAAATTATATGATGACTCATATGTGTTATTGTACTTATTTCATCCTCTCATGATTATGATGATTTTCTTCGGGCTATGTGAGTCTTTCATACATCCTGCATATTTCTCATAAATATTTATGATGTTGATGTTTATACAACTGCATACACCCCCATATACTCGGTTCCTTTCCTTGGTACTAACCTACATCTTTAGATGTGGGCTGTATTTTCTCGAAATGTAGGTTTAGGTGCTCAGTTCCAGGTTTGACAATGATTCTTCGAGCACGCTGTTCTACATCCTCTGTCGTGGTGAGTCCTCATGTTCCGAGGATGTGATGTCTGATATTGGTTTCACAGAATTGTTTACATTTGATAACTGAGTATGAGTCAGTTGGGGCATATCTCAATGGTTCGCTTGTTTTATTGATTTTCTTAGAGGCTTGTCAGACTAGTATAGATGTTGGGAGTGGACTAATAAGTCGTATTTTGCTATCTTTCTAAAATTCTTTTATTCATGGATGATGATTACTCTGTTGCTATTTGAGGGTTATTTATGAAAACCCTGTTGATTTGTGTTGAACTCAATGAGAATGGCTGAAAGGATTAGCTTGGGGATACTCGTAGCCTCAAGCACCGTGTGACGCTCTGCGACCCATTTTCTGGGGCGTTATAGCATCCTCTTGCATTGTTCATATTATTTGATGGTATGAACATCATTTTGCATAAAAAGAGTTGTAAAAGGATAATGTATGGCTGAGAAGTATAACTTTAATGTCTTGCTATGACAATACCAATAAGATGTATGCCATAGCAAATTCAGAATAGACTAAAATACAGGATTTACTCAGATTTCAGGTTTTGAATTCAGAAAGATGCATGTTTAGAAAAGGTTAAAAATGGGCTTAAAGATAGTTATATGGTTACCCAAAGAAAGTACGAGATGAAAGATTCAATACTAGAAACCTTGATTTGCCGACACAGGGTGATGGTACGATGCTTTGTGGTCTTATGTACCTTGATTCATGTCATCCAATTTGGGGCTACGGTTAGGAGACTTGCTATATGGTATTTTGTACTATCGTTACATGTTGATTTGATTGGGGATCATGGCACCATGCTGTGGGCTTATGTGTCTTTCCTTATAGATACTCCAATCCTTGCGTCAAACTTAGATTGGGGGTTTGACTGCTGAGTTAAATGAAAATTCCATATAACCCATAGAATTATAGATTGTTGGGTGTACCATCTAGATCAAAAGTAACATAAAGAGTGATTCATGATTTCAAATAAATGTTTCAAATCCTTTTAAGTATGCCCATGTGTTTCCTTATATCATATGTAAACTATTTTATGAATTGCTCTCACTTATGTTGCATAAAATTATATTATTTTTTATTGCTCTTCATACCAGTACATTTGTAATCCCTCTATATTTAAGGATCTGAGGCTCAGTCCCAGGGTCCCGCTAAGTAATAGATCATTGTTAGATTATTGGAGTTGGTGAGCCTTCGTTATTTCGGAAGGCCCTGTCTCATGTGGTGATTTCATTATTTTGAGTTCATGGTTCGACCAGGGGCTTTGTCATGGTTTCAAACAGAAGTTGTTGTCATGTTGGTAGAGATTTTGCAAACTAGTGTCATGTATTTTGAATGTTATGAGCCTCATTTTGTATTGTCTTTTTGACTTAAGA
>NW_025856403.1:74160-95450 GCF_002878395.1 Capsicum annuum | reverse complement strand
GGTTACCCGAAGAAAGTAAGAGTTGAAGGACTCTATGCTAGAAACCGTGATTTGCTGACAAGGGATTATGGTACCATGCTTTGTGATCTTGCGTACCTTGATTCATGTCGTCCTAAAATGGGACTATGGTTAGTAGCCCTACTTTGTGATTTTATGCACTACCATTACATGTTGATTTGATTAGGGATTTTGCCACCCTGCTGTGTGATCTTGCGTGTCCCCCTTATAGATACTTCAATCTTTGCGGCAAACTTAGATCAAGGGCTTGGTTGGCGATTTAAGGGCAAATTCTATATAGCCCATAGAATTACAGATTTTGGGTGTACTATCTAGCTCAGAAGTAAGATAGAGAGTGAGTCATGGTTTCAAAGAAATGTTTCAAAGTCTTTAAAATATGCCCATGTGTTTTCATATATTATATGTAAACTATTTTTTGAATTGCTCTACGTACTAATACATTTGTATTAACCCCCTACCCTCCCCGGTTCTGAGGCTCAATCTAGGGGTCCTAATAAACAGTAGATTTCTTCCAGTAGTAGTGCAAAGTTCAGTTGGTTAGCCTTCTATATTTTAGAAGGCCTAGTTGTTTTCAGTCATTTATCATTTATTATGGTTTTGGTCTACTAGGGGCTTGTCCCAGTTTTTACACAGCTTTGATTTGATCATGTAGTAGAGATTTCGCAGACTGTTCAGACATTGTGTAGTTGTTGTTGGTCTTTGCTTTCTATATTATAAATTGAATTCAGACTTATGAGCATGATTCCATTTCATTAGGTATTTTTCTGCATTTCCTATTTTTATGTGAATGGTGTAAATGATAACAAGTTAAAAAGGCTCTCGGGCCTTCATGGTTCAGGATGTCCGTCACGGTCAGGGCCCCAGTTCGGGTCGTGACAAAATTGGTATCAGAGCACGGTTTATGGTCCCAAGGTTTCTACAAAATTGCATCGGGTAGAGTCTTATTTATGGGCGTGTAACTCTCAACACTTATAGGTAGGAGGCTACTAGGCATTTAGGAATGTCTCTTTTTCTTCATGTTCTAGTTCGTGCAATAGAATCAAACTGTTCCTCTTTCATACTCTAATTTGTTCTATGAAGTCGTTCATAGAAAAGTAACAGTCATCCTAATTCTTTGCTTACTCTGATGTTCTCAGACATATCTCATTATTGGGGTGATTTAAATGCAGAAGTTTAGAGTCTAAATGACATGGTTCTTTCTGATGGAATAATATAAGACTTTAAAAATTAATCAAGGAGTTGAGAAGAGTCTAATAGTGCTTCAGAGGGTATTCATTCTAGTGTGAACTTTGATCTTGATGAAATCATGCTTTTCAGCCTGCGACATTAAGTGTATTCGGTCCTTTTCAAAAATTTATGTACCAGATGTCATTCTTAAGGTGGGGGGGAGGGGGGGGATGAAGTGTAGCAGAATATTCGAACTGTATTTTCACCTGAGTAGTAGTATAAGTTAAGTATTGGTGTCATGACCTATTGGTAGTGATGTTGGACCAAGAAGTTGGTGATGTGAAGTCCCAAAGTTAGAAGTCAGAGTGAAAGCGACTTTTGCGTAATTAAATATTGTAGTTGAATAACCGATGTTTGAGGATGATTTACCCCTTTTTAGTGATAAACTAATGTAGTAGCTAGTAGTATGTGTGGATTGTATGGTAGTCTGTAGGGGAAGTGTTTGACTCATATTTTTATTTATATAGAGTATGATATGTATTCTTCAATCATTGATTATTGTGTGTCAAGTTTCTATCTCTTGTAATCTTGCTATCATTGTGTTGTTGAAACTAAAAGTCTAGTGAAGCCATGTGGGGCTCTTTCGATTCACTAGCATAGTTTCCTTGTCATTCCTCTCATTTTCTTATTTAAAACACAAAATAAAACTCTAGTGAAACTGTGTGATGCCTAATTTGATTCACTAGCAACTTGTTATTCATCTTGTTGATTCTTGTGTTGGTTGGAACTATGGGTTTATACGCGTAATAGCAATAAAAGTGGTAAGGGCAATTTATTGAATGTATGTATAGCTGAATCTTTTTGCATGATATTGAGTTGGTAATAAAGTGATACGCCATTGTGTGTCAGTTTAGTAGAAGGTAAAAAAAGGAGATATTAGCTAAGATAGGTTGTTATTTACTCGAAGTATGAAAATGGCTAGGCTAGCCAGTAAGTTATAATTATAGACAAATGGTTGTTTGTAGAATTTGAAGGTAGTCTAAATGTACGCTTGGTTAAGAGTGATGTGTGAAAGCCGTATAATTAGATAAGATAGTATGGGGTTATAATATAAGATTAAGGTTGACCATGTCTATTATATGACTCTACCCCCTTGACCTTCTTTTATTTATTAGTTGTAAACTAGTACTACTTGTGAGAAGGTATGTAGTAGATTTTGAGGCATAGCAGCGATGTCATAAAAGTGTTTTAGTTGTGGGCTGTATCTAAATAAAATGACATATTTGGGTAGAATATCCCAATTTGATGGACTAGTATATGATGTTACATTCTTCATTGGTGGTAGATGATTGATGCTAGACTATAGGCTTGATATGTTGAAATAGTATGTGTTAATGAATTATAATAAGGAAAACCATAAGGTCTTGATCGATTATTGTGGCTACGGAGTTCTAGTGTACTATTATTTCTTGATGTTTTATTTCATAGCTTCCAAGTGAGAATTGTGTGTAAGGTTGGGTTGTAAATCATGTTTAGCACTAGACATTAAGTTTGACCAGTTGATGGCCATGAAGGTGGATGTGATTATTTCTTGGTTAATGATAGTAGTTTTATGAAAGCGATCTAATAGGCTTGAATAGTGCATGCAAGAGCTTAAGTTTATTTGATTCGTAATGAAGTATGATGTTGTATGTATGAAGTAGAAGTATGCCAAGGTGATATGAGTTGCTGTATTTTTCTAAGGCTATTACATGTTTTGTATGGCTAGTGGTACTGTTGAGTTACTTATGGCTAGTGGTACTGTTGAGTTACTAGGTGGAGAAAGACTAGTTAGATGGTATATGGTGTTCTAAATAGCCATGTTAAGGAGTTTTGATTGATAATGTTGAGCCTTTTGATATGATCTTGATTCTCATAGTAGAGGGAGATAAGTTTGGAGTAGCGATATTGACAGGCTATGTTGAAAGTAGTATGATTCATCAAAGGCTTGGCGATATCTATGTTAAGTGTTAGAATCTAAGTTTGAATTTTTAAAGGTTTAACCAACAAAAATAAGAGTTGAAGCACTAAAGGGTGTGCACTCCAACTATGGGGATGCTTATGAAGATTCAAAGTTAGTAAGTGTTCAAATATTATATGATGACTATTAGGGGGTATAGAAATATAGTGTATCTTAGAAGGTAATATTAGCAGTGGGTTTTCATACTTCCAGTGTAGTCATTCAAGTTATGTTCTATTTAATTGCGTGTATTATCATATTCCAGACCCCAGAGTGCAGTTAGTGTGGTTCAGGTTAGTGTTTGTAAGGGATCTCTCAAACTTAAGATGATGGATAAAAGCTAAGGGGGAGATGATAGAACAACTGACCAAGGCAGGCTCACAGATTTTAGTAGTAATGCACGTATGATATAGAACATCAGAAGTGAGGGTGAGGCTCAACCCATTCTTATCTCAGTATTTTTCAGTTATCCTAATACATAACTCATGCCTTACATTTAAGTTCCACGATCATATTTCATGTTAATGTATATGATAGAGAATTTGTACTCTTCTAGTTCCAAAATGAGGAGTTCCAGTTCATTTTAGTAGTCGGAATCACATTCTATAAGTTATGAACTCCAAGTTGAGGTCATGCAGTTCATGACTCATGTACGCACGCTTTATAGTGTGTTCGGTTTCCATAACTCATGTTGTATGCCAAACGATTAGCGGGATTCCACTTAAGGCAAGGTATGCCCTCAACTCAGATCACTTTGATGAATCTATGATGCTGATTCGCTATTCCTCAGGCCTCAGTTAAAAGTCAAGTGTCATATAATATCCTTCCATGCTTCAAGGTCTTATGTTCTAACCTTTTAGTGACTCCTTATTATGTGATGATAGTGGTGGTGAGTAAATGTTCCTTGTTGATGGAAGACCATTATATGTTTCTTTTAGATAAGGCCATAAGTGTCAAGTAAAATTTGGGGCCAAGTCTTTGATACATGTGATGGTTAGTTGAAAGTTTTGTGTGTGTGTTCTTAGGGTAGCGTGAGGGAGTTATATTGATAGTGGTTTAGATAATATGTGAAGTATGTCTTTAGGGGTGTTTGTCTTGAAGTTCATAAGTGGTTATAAAGATAGGCTTGGATAACATATTGAGATTTAAGTGGAGGAACGCAATATGCACTAGTGAATCCATTGTGACAGTTCATAGTTGGTCATTGAAGTGGTAAGGGATGTTATTCTTAGGGTGTGATCTCTAAAAAAATATCGAAGATTGAATCAAACGAGTATGGTATTTAAAGGGTATAGTATAGTTAAGGGAGTATTCGAGATGTGTACTAAGCTTGAAAACAAGAAGTTGCTTTGACTAAGGACTAGTAAGTCTATCCTAGTTAAGAGTTATATGTTTATATTCCATGCTATTAAGTAGTGTCATTGTTGTGATTCCTTACTTAGATGTCTTGTGTAACTCATGTCAGAGATTCTTTGCTCCTTAATGCTACTAGGACTTCTTTAGAAAGAATGTTGAAGAGACACTCCAGTTAAGTATAAGTGTCCAATATAATTCAGTTTAACAGTCAGCCACTACCTTTTCACCTAGTCCTACTATCCGAAGTCTCAGGCGTATGACCATCCCAAGAAATAATCTATTCCATCCGTGTAAGTTGCAAACTCAGTTCAGTTCATAAGAGTTCAACACATAATCTCAACTTTTCCCAAGTATTTTAGCTCAGACAGTGTAATACCCTGGTACGATCTAAGTCCAGTTGTCTCTTGATTCGTACTTTAATAAGTTATCACTTCTCAATTCAATATGTATGATTTGATCATGAACACTTCAAGGGAATCCTAAACTCTCAACATGAATCAGCTCCTAAAAGCAAGTAAAGTCAAGTTAGCTCAGAATTCAATTTCATGATAGAAGTTTAAATGTTTCAACTCGGCTATATCCTTTCATAGAAGACATGTCATTTCCATGTTATTCCATACCTTAAAGACTTCAACGTTCCTACCCATCATTCGGAGACGAATGATCCCAAGGGGGAGATAATGTAAAATCCCGCATTTTGGGCTAGAATGAAAAACCATCATTTCTATGCGTAGATGATCCAAAAGCCATAAATCCTATGCAAATTTTGCATGTTAATCAATTATGTAGTGTGGGAACCTATTTGAGAATGAATTGAGATCATAGAGGTCCCCTAACCCAAGGACGAGTTGAATGTCGAAACTTGGGTCAACTTCAATCGACTATAACTCTTTGGATATAACAAATTACATGGTCTACTATATTAAAAATGAAATCTCTTCTAATTAGCTTTCCAACAATACCAATTTCATCAAAATCCAATACCCGAGCGAAAAGTTATGGCCATTTTCATGAATGAGATAGTAGCATCGCGCGATTAGCGCATGACGCACGCTCTGTCATACGTACCCAATTTCCACGTTCTATTTTTGCATTTTTTTTGGGAAAAAGTGGTATTTTCCACCCACTATTCAGCCATAACACGGGATTAAATCCTCCAAACACCAAAATAAGGTTATTTTCTCCAAAAATCTCCAAGAACACTCCTTAGGGTTTTAACCCAAAGATCAAAATATATTAAGATTTCACCGTGGGTTTTTAATAATTCTTCTAGATTTGGAATCCTCATTGCGAGGGCTACAAAAAACACCCATCAATTGTTCGAATAGCATCTGTAAAGGACGAGTTCATTCAAGAGTCATAAATTAAGGTACGTGGGGTTTTCCTAAAATTTCATGGGCAAAGAAACCATGTTTAATTCATGCTAAGGGTTTAGAAATCATGATTTTTAAGAAAAGGGTTTTGAATGTACGATTACTAGCATGTTTTAGAAGCCTTGATCAATATTGTTTTGGTCTTTAGACCTTCCCCCAAATTGATTTGAAACTTTATATATATGTTTTCATGTGTTTAAGGATGAATATACATTTGAGAGCATGAATCCTAAAGAATTCCTCTCTTGTTATGATTTTTTTTACTTTTCATATGCTATGGACTGTTTTGAATGCATCTTGAAAAGCATTAAATGAAATGTCTTGATTAATGCTATGATTGAATTATGGTTTTAATTTCAAAAGAGAGGGATGTTTATGTTGACCAATGTTGAATATAAATATATAATGAGAAGAGTTTCATGCTTTGTCAAAGACTACATGACCACCACATATTTATTGAAAGAATAAGAATTTTTACATAGTTTTCGGAACATGAAATCTATTAGACTATTACATGCTTCGGTAGTCTAAATTATGTTTTAATGAAAGAATCATGTATGGTACAATATGGCTCAGAAGTAGGACTTGCAAGTCTTGGTGTGACGACACCAACTCAGTTAAAGCCATAATAATTCAAAACAGAATAAAACACATGTTTGAAATCAGATTTTCAGATTATGAATCTTGAAAGACTCATGTTTTAAAAAAGATTTAAAAATAGGCTTAAAGAGTGTTTGATGGTTACCCAAAGAAAGTACAAGTTAAGTACTCTATGCTAGAAACCGTGATTTGTCAACATGGGATTATGGTACCATGCTTTGTGATCTTGTGTACGTTGATTCATGTCGTCCGAAATTGGGACTATGATTAGGAGCCCTGCTTCGTGATCTTGTGCACTACTATGACATGTTGATTTGATTGGGGATTTTGGCACCCTGCTGTGTGATCTTGCATGTTCCCCTTACAGATACTTCAATCCTTGCGATAAACTTGGATTGGGAGCTTGACCGCCGAGTCAAGGGCGTATTCCATATAGCCCGTGGAATTACAGATTTTAAGGTGTACCATCTAGCTCAGAAGTAAGACAAAGAGTGAGTCATGATTTCAAAAAAAATGTTTAAAAGTCTTAAAAATGTGCCCATGTGTTTTCATATATTATATGTAAAATATTTTATGAATTTCTCTCACTTATGTTATATATAAATACATTATTTTGGTTTGCTCTGTGTATCGGTACAATTATATTAACCCCCTACCCTCCCATGTTCTGAGGCTCAATCTAAGATTCTTGATAAGAAGTAGTTTTCTTCCAGTAGAAGTGCAGAGTTGAGTTGGTGAGCCTTATATATTTCTGAAGGCCTAGATGTTTTCAGTCATTTATCATTTACTATGGTTTTGGTCTATTGGGGGCCTTGTCCCAGTTTTTAGAAAGCTTTGATTTGAGCATGTAGTAGAGATTTCACAGACTGGTTCAGACATTGTCTAGTTGTTGTTGGGCTTTACTTTCAATATTATAAATTTAATTCAGACTTATGACCATGATTCCACTTCATTATGTATTTTTCTGCATTTCATATTTGTATATGAATGGTGTATATGATTACAAGTTAGAAGGGCTCTCAGGCCTTCATGGTTCGGGATGTTTGTCATAGTCATAGCCTCGGTTCAAGTCATGAAATGAAGGGATAGCAAACAAAGGGTATATCACACTTTTAATTCTCGATTCAATTTCCAATCAAGCACCTAAATCTTACGTTGACCTCAACGAAATTAGATTTTTGAGCAACCAACGTTTCTAAGCTAGAGATCAACACAAGTGACTCCACACTTGCCGCAAGCTAATCCAAGCTTGACACTAACTCACGAAGGAGTAATTATTCATAAATCATCAAAGTCTACTTACTAAAATGAAATAAGGTCCTATTTATAGTGTTTGCTACGTTATTACATCTTATGGACTCAAAAGTGATCCATTTAGAAACACCAAAGCATAATAGACCATTAAGCATCTAGTTGAGCACTTACAGAACCTATGGGGTGCAAATGGGGCACATCCCATGGCATTTAGGCTTTTTTAACCCGCTCTAGATGATCTAGAGCGGGTTGGGCGGCGCATGTCATCTTGCAGAATTTTTCTAGCCTCCGTTTGCTTTCTCTTGACCTTTTTAATGTCCCTTGACCTTCCTTGATCATTATAATTATCCATTTGTCACCTTTAAGTAGTACCAAGGAGTTACCAAGCACCTCTTGAACTGTAAGCATCCTCTCCCAAGATCAAGAGGCAATTCGGATTGTATCATTCTGTCCTTCTTGAAAAAGATTCGTCCTTGAATCTACAACCTTAAATTACACGAGAAGAATACACAACTAAGATTTCCTCGAAGCACGAGGGTTAGAATAAAATTATCCATTCCAAGGAGACACCCATTTCACATGTAACCAAACTTCCTTCAAGACAATGGAAGAGAAGTCAACATTTAAAGTAGCAAAGAGTTGACTATGATAAGCATCAAGATATTCTCCTAAGTTAGTTCCATTAAGAAGATTGCCAAACAACCTCAATATGAGAAAAATATCATCATGCCATGGTTTGTAACACTTAATATATAACCAAGTATCAAAATGATCAATCAAGGGTGTACAACCCTATACTATAGAAGCAACTTGTCCATTCCAGAGATTTGGACAACGGGGAAGGCTAAAGGAACCATATTAATTAATCAACCCTTCATGAAGGATTACATGGCCATCACATGTCAATAATCACATAAACCCTCTATAACACTCATATTTTTTTGAGATTTTTCCCTTACATAACTTTGGTCCCTCAAGTACATTATAAATCTTCAAGAAGGACTCTCCACCATAGGGATGAGTTCCAACAACCTTAACCGTGGTTTACTTGTGCACTTGACCAAGAACCAAGTGAGGTTAATAAGAGACGCCACCTTCAACATGGTCACCAAGGTCAAATGGGTAAAGTATCCATAGACATAGGTTTATGAAACACTTATCTTCCCCAAGAGTACCACCATTACAAAGAGTTATACCCTCTACACTAGAATGAGTATCATAAAAGGCAAAGAGAGGGTCACTCCTATTCGGTGTGCCAATATTTTTAACATTATCACTCACTGGATGTTCATTAACCACATCACAAACATCCTCAAGTGGTGGACTAGGTTCCTACACAAGTTGGTCCAGATAATTTCCACAAGACAATGTACTAAAACTGATCACAATGGTTTCAACACTAGGTGGACATAGATCGATCTTACTAGAAGAGTCAATTTGATCATTATTAGGATCAAATAGTTTATCCATGCTCTCAACTTGTACATTATCATCATGAAGTAAATAGACATTATGCTCATCTAAAGATAAGTTACCACTCACACTTAGTTGGCTACAAGTCCCACAATGATCTTTCACATTAACTATAGTGAAAAAGTTAGCTTTGTTACCTTGAATTTCATTTGGAGAACGTCCACTCAAGGGATATTAATGGTTGGAGTTACAATATTTTATATGATCTATCATGTTATCCATCCTCCCACACATATTATCTATCTTATGCTTGAAAGCTTCAAGGGACGCTAAGATATCATTTGAGGTGTTTCCATCCATGGTACCTAATAAAGGAAATACTAAACAAAAGAAAAAGAAAAAACAAGTTAAGGTTAGGAAATCAACTTCACAACCTATCAAGTTCACATCATTGTGTTGTCTCTCAATTGGCAAACGTTGATGGATATTTTATATTCTAATGAGAATGATTGGTACAAATTATGGCTTTAGGTTGAAATGGAATCTTTTTTGAAAGATTCAAATAAAAATTACATAAGGACTTGAATCAAGAACTAACAACGAATTTGAAAAGATAAAAACTTGAAAGAAATAGGACAATGAAAGTAATAGGACTCAATAATTAATCAATCAACTTAGTAGATGAATTAGTAGTTGATGAGTAGATCAAGAATCAAAAGAAAAGTTTAGGAATCAATAAAATGAAAATAAGGAATTAAAACTTGATAAAAATGAGTAATTGAAGTGATGAATTTAGTTTGGAGGCTTGAATTTTGCGTTAGGGACTTGATGTTCGTTGAGAGAGGAACTGCATTGGCCAGCCTACTCTTGCAGGTGTGGCGCGGGTCCAAGGCAGCATGGATGTAGATGCTACTTGTTTGAGGTTCCCTTATCCCACTTTATTAGGTTGGGTACACTTTCAAGGAACCTCCGAAGTAGATGGCCGGAAACTCAGGTTGTACAAGGCCAAAAATGCCCTTTGGAATGGCCGAAATGCCGCCCAATGGTGCTCCTTTTGTATTCTTCTCTTAGAATATTGTTGGAATATTTGGAGATGCTTTAGTAAAAACAATTTTACACTCTATTTCTTCCAAATTTTTTGACCAAACAACCAATTTTTCTAAATATTTCAACTTGAAGATAACAAAATATCCAAGAACACCAGAACACCAAATTTTTCAACTTTTTCTCCTTAGCTCAGAATGAGTTGAAATTTTGAAACTAGACACTTTTCAACATTCTAAGCTCATTATAATCATCATTTTTCTTAAATCCTTTACCAAATTGTCCAAGTCTTGCAATCCACTTTAAATCCTTCAACCCAAGCTTCCACGAATGCTCAATAACTCCAATTTGACTCAAATTTTATTGATAGACTCCTATAATATTAGAGAACAAAAAATAACCCTAGAACACAAGAAAACACCAAAATAAAAACCTAAAAAATTAATCTAAGACCAAAAATGCGAATAGCAATTTTTTTTTGTGATTTTCAATTTTGACACCTATTTTTTGTTAATTTTCAAGATAATAAATCCAAGATTGACTTTACCAAATGATAGTAGAATAAAGTACAAAATCAAAACTAATCTAAGAAATGAAGAAAATAAAGATAAAATATAGATAAAAAGGCCATAAGATAGACACAGTAAGTGAATGGAAATCAATCAAAGGGTATATCAAATCCTTAATTCTTCATTCAATATCCAATCAAGAACCTAAATCTTATGTAGATCTCAAGGGAATTAGATTCTCGAGAAACCCACATTTCTAAACAAAAGAACAACACAAGCGATTCCACGCCTGCCACAAGCTAATCAAAGTTTGCCACTCACTCACAAAGAAGTAATCATTCATAACTCATAAAATTCTACTTACTAAAATGAAATAAGGTCCTATTTGTAGTATACCCTAAGTTATTACATCTTATGGGACAAAAAGTGACCCAGCTAGAAAGATAAAAGCATAATAGCCTATTAAGCATCCGTTTAAGAACTTCTAGAGCATATGGGGCGTACATGAGGCACATCTCAAGGCATATGGGCTGGTTTGAACCACTCTAGAAGATATAGAGTGGGTGGTTCATACCCCCAAATCATATGAGGCGCATGTCATCTTCCAAAGTCTTTCTATCCCCCATTTGCCTTCCCTTGGACTCTTTATTATCCCTTGACCCTCCTTAATCATCATAATCATCCAATTGTAACCTTTTGGTAGTACCAAGGAGTCACCAAGAACCTCTTGAACAGTAAGCATCCTCTCCTAAGATTCGGAGGCAATTCAAATTGTATCTCTAGGTTTGGAAATTCTATAAATTTAAATTCTGATTAATTATATTTTTAATGACATGTTCCTATAGTCATAAAAATGTCATGGTATGTATGTTTAATATTACAAGATCTAAGAGTAGTTTTGATACATTCTAAAAGATTGTTTTCTCTCTCTTTAATTCCATATCTGTTAAACATCATCATATAAAATAAAATAGAAGCCACACAATTTTATTTTCAAAAAATACCTAATATATTCTTCAAATATTGAAAATGTTCTTAATATACCCTTGTTTTATCTTTGGGTCTTAAAGTTATATTCTCTTTTATATACAGATCTTATTTTATCCTTTCACTTAAAAGAAAAGTGTTTTTAAAAAAAAATTAGTATTGCCATTCAATATATTGCAGTTTGTCTAATGATTTGAATACACCTTGGTTTGTCGTTGGTGACTTCAATATTGTTCTTCATGTTGGATAAAAAATTAGTGGTCTTCCCATGAGTAATACAAAAGTAAATGATTTTTGAATGTGTATTGATTCCAGTGATCTCATGCCAATTCACTTTAGAGAAAGTCCTTTAACTTGGTGGAACGGTAGAGCTGGGATGGACAGTATTTTTGAAAGACCGGATAGAATCCTATCTAACTCACTATTTCAAGAACAATATTCTAATGTTGAGGTGGAAAATTTACCAAGGATGGTTCTGACCATGCTCCATTACTACTTACATGTAAAAACATGATATCCAGAGTCTTGAAACCATTCAGGTTTTTGAAATTTTCAACAGAACATGAGACATTCAAAGATGTGGTATGAATGAATTGGGATAATGAATGTTCAGGAAATCATTTTTTAGGCTTTAAAAGAAAAATCAAGCAGGTGAAGAGAGCTTGTTCAGTGTAGAGTAAAGAAATATTTAGTGATATCTTTCAATAATTGTTGATAAGGGAGGGAATAGCAAATATTAAAGAAAAAATGTTTGAAGACAGTTCATCTTAGGAGAACATGACAATTATTCAAAGAGCTAAGGATGAATACTTTAAATATTTGCATTTAGAAGATAGGTATTTGCAACAAAAGGCGGGTTATGATTGGTTTGAGAGTGATAATAGAAATACTAAATTTTTTCATAATATTGTTAAGGGTAGAAGGAAAAGATTAAAAGTTAGTAGAATTTTGAATGATGAAATAAATTGGCTGGAGGATGAGAAACTTATTACAGATGAAGCTATTTCATTTTATCAAAGCCAATTTACACAAGAGAGAGATGTAATTGACTTCTTATTACTTTATCACATTCCAGAGTTAATAAAGGCAGAGGAGAATATAGATCTTGAGGGTATTAAGAATGATGAAGAGGTGAAAAAGGTTGTGTTTAGCCTCAATGGTGATAGTGCTTGTGGTCCTGATGGACTCTAAGGGAGACTTTACCTGTCATGTTGGGATATAGTAAAACCTAATATTTTTAGAATGGTTAGAGATTTTTATGCAAACAATACTCTCCCAAAATTAAATAGTTATACTACTTTGGTCCTTATTCCTAAGAAAGAAAATATACAATCTTTCTCAGACTTGAGGCCAATTAGTTTAAGTAATTTCATGAATAAATTTCTCTCAAGAATTTTGCAATACAGATTAGAAAAGATTCTTCCTAGGCTCATATCTCTAAATCAATCTAGCTTTATAAAAGGAAGGAGTATAATTAATAATGTTTTGTTATCTAAAGAGTTGGTTACAGATAGAGAGAAGTGAGGGAAGACTAAAAATTTGGTTTTGCAGACGGATATGACAAAAGCCTATGATAGGGTTTCATGGTTGTTCTAGACGAAAGTTTTAAAATAGATGGGTTTCTCTAGCAGGGTGGTGCATCTGGTCTGGAGGTTGATTTGTAATAATCACTACTCTGTTCTACTAAATGGTTAGTCTATTGGATTGTTTTACTCTACTAGGGGGTGAAGCAAGGGGATCCTCTATCCCCATGTAACTTCTCAAATTTGGTACCCGGAATGCTATCGGTGCTTATGACCCTGAAGGGCCACAAGCTAACCCATGACTGATATCTATAACTAAGCACTGAATAATATACAATAAATATGTGATATATATGATGTAAGGCCAAAAGGTACAAAAACTGAACTAATACTGAATACAAAAACAATGTCTGTAATATGGTATAACAATACCCAATACTAAAATAAACTATTTGAAATATCCTGTAGACTGAAAGCCTCTAAAATTTTTGAAATCTGTGGAGTTGATGGGAAATGTCCCCAACAAACTCTGAACTACTAAAATAGTAAAATAATCATGCTATCCTCGAATGATGAGGATTCACAACTAGTCTGGCTACTGAACGTCTGATCTACTAAGGATGCTCGGGAGTTCGGGCTTCTAAACCTATGGTACAAAACACCATAGCGCAAATACTTCAGCATGATTGAATGTACTGGTATTGCAAGTGAGGTAAGATAAATGCAAGGATTCGTATGCATGAACTATAATAACTGACTGATGACATGAACATGAACATGTCAAAAATACATGCATGAATATATAAACTAGAACTGGGGTCGTGACAATACGTAATACTGATGTACTGACATCTGAGTTCACTAATACTAGGATACTAAATAACTGAGTTTATTGATGATATGAATTATGAAGTTTACAGGTAATCGATATCTGAGGTTACTGGTACAATATTACTGATAACGGATAACTGAGTAGATTAATGCTAAGAAACTATCTGAGTTCTTTACTGGACTGAGTGCATGTATTTGACAGTCCTAAATCTGCATAACTATCTGAGTTCTAGACTGAACTAGATGACTGTATCTGACAGTCCTGATTTTGATAGAACTAGGATAAGTTTCGTACTGAGCTGAGTGACTGTATCTGACTGTAATGATATCTGCAAAACTAAACTGAGTTTTATTACTGAGGCTGAATTTGAGACTGATACTATGGGAAGTAGTCATATAACCAACATGCCCCAAATAAAGAAATATAGATGAGTTGGAGTATAATCTTGAACCATAATTAGAAGGGTGTCAATACCGTGCCACTAGTAAGGACAAGCTGTGAGTGATCCCTCATATAGTAGGTACTCAAAGGAGAACAGTGGGACCCTCATATAATATGTTAATCCACATCATCTACCCTCAAAATAATAGGTTTGATATCTCAACCTACACTAGCTACATAGTTCTGGAGCACAGGGACTGCTTCTAAGAATCACACCCACTAATAATAGGTGAGTTCTCATCCTTAGGCTCACTTGATGCTAAATCCTACTCCCAACTGTATAGACTCTGAACATGATCAACTAAACTGAACTGGAATAAGTTCCTTAGGTTTCATGACTGACGAAATACTACTGAGATTTACTGAATTACTGAGCTATCTGAGATTACTATGGTTACTAAGTTTTCCTAAGTCACATGACTGACTGAGTTCTATGGTTCATGGCCTCATTGAGAGTATCTTGAAAAAATGACACTAGCTCTAAGCACACAACAATAGTTTTTGGGTACAAGTACCCCCAGGACTCGATAGAAGAATACAGACAAGGCATGACACTCTTGAATCATGACCAACATCAACAATTCATAATACAATAAGTTGGGGATTTCATGAAGTACTTGGTTATCATAATCTTGTACATGGATAGGAATGCATATAATCATGTCATAATGTCATACTATAACATGATGAGCATTCCAACTAACAGCTACAATGCACATAAATAGCATGGGAGTCATTTGAACATAAGGGTAAAACATGTATTTGTTGTTTGGGTCACAACTAAGCTATAATGCATAATTTCTATTCTTTTAGGCATTTTATCAAACACCATACATGCACCACTTAGGTAATAGGCATAATCATCAAATTAACACACCATAATCAACTAAATTTATATTTTTCAACTTGCATGCTAACATAGTTTCATAAAACAAGTAAAGATTCCAACTTGGGAATCGTACAACAACAACCACATGAACATAATCAATCCATAACATGAATATCAGAATTCATAGTTTAAAACTAGATTCTTGGGCTTCATGTATGAAATAAATCCATAAATGAACACTATGCATACCTTAGTTCTTGAATGTATGAAGATTGAAGGACAGATTCTTTAATTTGAGTATTGAATTTGATTCCTTAATTGAAAACCCTAACTTGTTCTTGAGATAAACTTGAGAGAGACACTATATTTTGGTTGAATTAAGGCTAAATCGTATGTTTTACACTTATATAGGGGTGGGAAATTGACCCTTTTGCTCTTAAAAATGTAGACCTTTAATGACTGAAACTGGGCATCGATGTTATTATCGACGTGGCACGTAGATGGCATCGATATGATAATCGACACATCACGCCATCATTATGTCGAGTCTCAGTACTTTAACCTTGGTAACCTATAACAATATCAACCAATGCGATTGGCGATGCGGCACGCCAAGATCGCGTTGGTTCACTATTTTGGGATTCTGAACGTGGTCTAAATGAGTTACAAAAAATCTAAAACTTATTCGGGAACACCTGTTGAACTTTCTAATCATGAATTAATAGAAATATAGACCACTTAAGAATGTTAAGATCATAAAATAAGATTACAAACTTTCAAAGCCCAAAATAAACTAAGTCTGGAGTCTTAGATTGAATTTTCTAAGTATCGTACCCCCTTCACAAGCATAAACAGACTGAATTAATATTATAATTTTGCGGGATATTACAATATATCCTCCTTGGGAACATTCATCCTCGAATGAAACTGACTAAAATTGAGGAAATGACAAGCTGAGGTACATGCTGAACATGAACAACTGAAACATGAGTACATGACTGACATCATTGATTTGCTGAGATTTGTTCTTATGTATGATTTCATAACTAGCAAGACTGATAAGATGAATACATTATACTGAACATGTATATCTAATGCATTACTGCATGACTGATCTGACATATGAATGCATGACTGAATATACAAGGGTAATTGATACCAAGTTTATATTAGAAATCTGAGCATGAAACTAGATAAGTTCAATAGAGATTGTTTCCTTAAACTGAAAATGCTAAAGATCTTGAAATTAATTGCTAGATATACATGAGTTAGATATCGTGATCTGAATTGAGTACCTTGAATACGTGGCTTACGACTGAGATCAAAGTTTGAGGGTCAACTCATGAGTACTCTCTACCCCAAACTGGATTCATTACAAAAAAAAAGAGAAGCATATTTATGTCATAAAGGTTCAGGTAATTATAATGTATCTCTCCCTTGGGAGACTATGTCCCTTGAAAAATATATTGGGCTGACTTTTCTTAGATATTGAGGAAAACTGGGGCGATGTACAAGGCACCTATGAACTGAATCGTGACTGATTATCTAGGATTTGAAACTAAGGCATGAATATGTGAAAAACTATATTACCTTAATCACGCAAGACCAAGTATTCAACATGATTTGAAAATATTCTGTAAACTGAGGTACTAAAATACTAATGACTGAATCACTGATGGACAAATGCTATGGTCGGGTAATCCTGATAGTGAACTGAGTTTATGACCTGACTGGACTAGTACTAGGACTGAGATTGTAGGTAAGATGGATATTTAGACTGTAACCATAACTAAGACTTCAACTGGGACTAAATACTGGTTCTTAATAACTGAGAGTTTGACTGGTACTAAAGTACTAAATCTTGATGGCTAATTAACTAATAACAGAAGGTCATTTTTCTGCAGGACTATCTAAGTCCTTTAATAAATACTAATTACTGAATGACGTTATAATTGAGGGCTAAGGGACGGAACATCAACACCACAGATTCACTGAGAGGTTTAAACTTTGGATATACGTGACATAGTCTAAATTTTTAACTGATCATTAGAAGCATAGCATGAGTCACGAGCTGCATGACCTGAGTCTAGAATTTCTGTGTTTATGGGACATGATTCGTAACACTGAGTAAACTGGGATTCCTTATACTAGGAACTTAAAATACCTACGATTCTGTGAAAAGTGTGAATATAAGCTGGGTTCACAAAATTATGATGTAATGCATGCATAAGTATCATGATGGCTGAAGTACAAAACTTTGCACTGAGATAGGAATGGGTCGGGAAGCATCTTCCCTTACTAATTTCCCACCCATAATGGTATTACTACTAGAACCTAAAGGCCTGGCTTTCTGAGCTACCATAATCGGATAGTTCCTGTATACCTATCGGGCTATGATAGATTGACCCGCTAGGTGGAGACTGAGAAAGGTCCTATTAATATCTGGTTTGACCTTAAAGTTAACTGGCACGTAAAGAGTTATAAAAAAAAGTTCCTGAATCTGAAGAAGTGTAAATATGTAAATGAGAGTTCTATGACATACCAGTGACTACATTAAGAGGACTTTCCTGATCTTTTTAGGACTAAAGTGCATAGAGTTTGTTTGGGCGTTGCCCACTGATAGCGCTAGAATTAGCACCCTGCTGATTCGGCAACCAGACTGAGCTAAAGAACAACCGTGATGACTTTGAGGACCGGACTTAGGACAGTCTCAGACCTTGTGACCTTTCTCGCCACATCCAAAACACCTATTACTGCTCGCTCTACATACACTCTTATGATACTTACCATACTCTTCACAAAGCAGATGAGTGAGAATAATACTTGCACTATTGTGGGATTTGGATCTTATCGCCCCATCCCTATGGTCATTTCTGAACTTTGGTACTAGAGAACTAGCTGAAGAGGGAACTGGGATTGAAAACTTCTGACAATACTGAGAACGGTTCTCACCCTGCGACCCTAGCTGAGAAAAACTATAACTACCTGTTCTGGCTCTCTTATTCTCTCTTTCTTTCTTCCTAAGTTTTTGATCTTCAATCTGTTGTGCATGGACCATAAGTCTAGATATGTCCATCTCTTTAATCAACATCACAGTCCTGCACTCCTTAACCACTCTACCTGAAACCACAAACCCAAACTTTCTTATTTTGGATCTACTTTCTGCTACTACTTGGGGAGCATAGCTGGCTAACTAGGTGAAATTGAGGGAGTATTCATTCACACTCATGCCACCTTGTATGATATTTATGAACTCTAACCCTTTGGCTTCTTTTTGCGCTAAAGGAACGAATCTACCTATGAAGGTTGTAGAATACTCTTCCTATTATATGGGCCCTATATCTGTACCACTATCTACCTTCCATAGTTTAAACCACAAATGGGCTATTTCTTGTAGTTGATAGGTGGCTAACTCAGCACTCTCACTGGAAGTCACTCCTATGATATCTATAACTTTCTGAACCTGGTCGAGGAACTCCTATGGATCCTCTTCGAACTTAGAATCAAAGAATAGGGGAGGATTCATTCGGGTGAAGTCCCGAATCCTGGATGAAGTTGAATTGGCCACTGGGTTGGATGGAATAATAGCTAGCCATTCATTTTAAGCTGTGACTGGATTGGCTAAAGTAGTGAATACAGTCCTGAATTATGCATGAGAAACATGTTCATCCAGGGGATCTTCTTGAATGGGTTAAGGTGATGACTGATTACTAGTTATCCTTTTACTAGACCTTTTGGGAGGCATGTTCTGTAAATGAAAGGAAAAGCTGATTAGACTGGGAGTTAAATTTAAGCTCATGCTTACTGGCACGACATGAAAACTGAAAGAAGGGAACTGTTCCTAAAATATCTCGTAACCTCCTGTCTATAAGTGAGGTGCACAGTACACCCATGTACAAGACTCTACTCGATGTAACTTTTTAGACTTCCTAGGACACTATTGAACCTTAGGCTCTGATACAAAGTTTGTGACACCTCGAATGTGGTACCCAAAATGCTACATGATGCTCATGACCCTAAAGGACCACAAGCTAACACATGACTAATATCTATAACTGAGCACTGAATAATATACTGTAAATATGTGAAATATAGGCCATAAGGACAAAAATTTCAAAAACTGAACTAATACTAAATAAAAAAACAATGTCTGTAATGTTGTGTAACAATACCCAAAACTAAAATAAACAATCTAAAACATGTTGTAGTCTGAAAGCCTCTAAATTTTCTGAAATTTGTGGAGTTGATGGGACATGTCCTAACTAACTCTGAACTACTGAAATAATAAAGTAATAAAATAATTATGCTATCCTCTAATGATAAGGACTCACTGCTAGTTTGGCTGCTGAATGTTTGATCTACTATGGATGCTAGGGAGTTTGGGCTTCTAAACCTATGGAATAAAACACCATATCACAAATGCATTAGTATGATTGAATGTACTTGTATGTAAGGGAGCTAAGCTGAATGCAAGGGTTCATATGCATGAACAATAATAACTGACCGATGACATAAACATGAACGGTTAAGAAATATATGTATGAATACATAAACTGGACCTGGAGTCGTGAAAATACTGAATACTGATACACGGACATCTGAGTTTACTGATACTAGGATACTAAATAACTGAGTCTATTGATGATATAAATTATGGAGTTTACAGGTTACCTATATATGAGGTTACTAGTTCTATATTACTGATAATTGATAACTGAGTATACTGATACTGAGAAACAATCTGAGTTCTTTACTGGACTGAGTCACTGTATTTGACAGCACTAAATTTGAATAATTATCTGAGTTCTAGACAGAACTGGATGACTATATATAATGGTCCTAATTTTGATGGAACTAGCTGAGTTCTGTTCTAAGCTGAGAGATTGTATTTGACATTGCTGATATCTGTAGAACTGAACTGAGTTTTATTACTCAGACTGAATTTGAGACTGAGACTGTGGGAAGTAGTCATCTAACTGACATGCCCCAAATAAAGAAATATAGTTGAGTTGGAGTCCAATCTGTAACCCCAATTGGAAGGGTATCAATAGCGCGCCACTAGTAAGGACCAGCTGTGAGTGATCCCTCATATAGAAGGTACTCAAAGTAGAATAGTAGGACCTTATATAATAGGTTAATCCACCTCATCTACCACCTCAAAATAGCATATTTGATATCTCAACCTATATGTTGGCTACGTATTTCTAGAGCGGAAGGACTGCTTCTAATAATCACACCCTTTAATAACAGGTAAGTTTCTATCCTTGGGCTAACTCGGTGCTGAATCCTACTCCCATCTGAATAGATACTGAACAAGATTAACTAAACTGAACTGGACTGAGTTCCTTACATTCTGTGACTGATGGAATACTACTGAGATTTACTGAATTACTGAGCTTTCTGAGATTACTGGGGTTACTGAGTTTTCCTGAGTCTCATGACTTACTTAGTTCTATGGTTCATGAATTGATTTAGAGTATCTTCAAAACATGACACTAGCCCTAGGCACAAAACTATATTTTTTGGGTATAAGTACCCCCAGGAATCGATAGAAAGAAACTTACAAGGCATGCCACTCTTGAATACATGACCAACACAACACTCCATAATATAATAAGTTGGGGAATTCATGAAGTACATGGTTATCATAACTTGTACATGGATAGGAATGCATATAATCATGTCATAATTTCATAATCTAACATCATGAGCATTCCAACTAACATCTACAATTCACATTAATAGCATGGGAGTTATTTTAACATAAGGGTAAGAGATGTATTTGTCGTTTAGGTCACAATTAAGATATAATGCATAATTTTGATTCTCTTAGTCATTTTATCAAATACCATACATGCACCACCTAGGGCATAGGCATAATCATCAAATTAATACACTATAACCAACTAAGTTCATAGATTTCAACTTGCATGCTAACATAGTTT
>NW_025856403.1:64498-71160 GCF_002878395.1 Capsicum annuum | reverse complement strand
CAATGAGTCCCTACTCATAACTGATTGACTAATCTACCCCTTTTGATTCACAACCTATACATGGTTTCTACAACCACCATAACTATCTATTCTGAGATCCTTCCCTATTTTGAACAAGTAATAATCTTAGCCAACTGCTTTTTTTCATAGACTACCATACAATCTACAAATATTGATACCACATTAGTCTATCACTAAACAATGATAACCCACTCCTAAATCCACAATTACACAACTAAAACTATTTATTTATGCAAATCTCACTCTCACTCTGACTGCTAACCTTGTGACTTTATGTCACTAACTTTTAGACCATCCCACTAACAATAGGTCATGAAACTTTAACATATACTACTACTCGGATGGAAACACATTTCCACCATTCTTCTACCCATCCTCATCCTTGAACATGACATTCGCAATAAGAATTTATTAAAGGAGACTGAGTACACTCCATACCTCAAGCTCAACTGCATAACTGATATAGATAGGGGTATATTCTTAAATCAGCACACTTTAAACCACTCATGGGCTCCTTTCAAGTCCTTATGCAAATTCATAACTTTATAGACATCTTGATCATAGAGAACTACATCCCTGGGAGAGCTAGACACTAGGACTTGTATTACCTTGACAATGAGGCATGTCCCATAAAATTTGAGTAAGGAAAGAATTTGGATAACTTTCTTATGGACAGTGCTATAGCACGAACTAGAACATGAAGAAAAAAGAAATATTCCTAACTGACTTGTATCCTACTGCTTATAAATATGGCGCGCTACACACACATAAATAAAACTCTATCTAGCGCGATTTCACAGACACCCTGGGACTATGAACTGTACTCTGATACCAGGTTTGTCATGACCCAAACAGGGGCCCTGGCCGTGATAGGCATCCCAAACAATGAAGGCTCAAGTGCCCTTCTCTACTTGGCAATCATACACACTTTCATATAAAATGAAGGAAAATACAAAAGTATAAAACAATGCAGAATCATGGTCAATATCATAACTCGATTGAATTATCTGGAATGGAAACTATAAACCTCTAACAATGTTTAACATCAGACTACAAAATCTCTAATAATTGTAAATGACATTCACCTGAAATCTGGGATAAGACCCCCAGTAGGACCATGAATCAATATGAAATAACAATAAAAAGTTCTGATGTAGGCCTTTCAAAGTAAGGGAGGATCACTAGCTGCAAACTTCTGACAAGTCAATCTACTACTTAACAGGACCTCCGGACTGTGTCTGAGAATGTCTAAAATATAGAGGGTCAATACAGATGTATTGGTACGTGAAAAATCTCAAAATACTAAGTTTTTATACAAAATAAATAATAGCATATCATAATGTACATTATATAAGTAAAAATACATGGGCATATTTATTAAATTTTGAATCAATTCTTTACAACCTTGAGTCACACGTTGTTATTCTTTTGACCTAGTCGCTATACCTTACAAATTTGAAATTCCATAGGGTATGTGGAACTCTCCTTTATCTCAATGGACGAGACTCCAATCTAAGTAGCCACCAGGATTTGGAGATGGTGATACCCCCCATGTGAGCATACTACAGGAATCCCCCCATGTGAGATGTCCTAATCACTTTTATTATCCTTCCATTTAGGATACAATATCACAAGACCTGCATCAGCAACTATGATTTTGAAGCGATGATCTCTTACACTCAAACGCTTTCTTTGGGTAACCTACTAGCTCTCCTAAGCCCAACATTTTAGTTCTTTAAAGTAGACAAATTCATATTTTCAAAACATTCAAAACTCTTTCCATTAATGGCATGTAATCACTAGGTATCGTCATACCTTGAATTGAAAGTCAATATCATATTAAATTCATAGCCCATCTCATTCAAAACACGCAAATGGCCACCAAAGATTCAAAATATCACAATAAAGTCATCACTTTGAAATCTCAACAAACTTAGCCATTTATCTTCTCTTTGCAAGATTCAAAACATATGGTGGTCATGTCAATTTATTCAATCATAAGTAATTCTTTCCCTTTAAAGAAAGAATGTAGTTATAACATAAAACTCCCTTTCATCATATATAAACAATGTCAAACACTATGATATTGAGAAAATGACTTTCAAATATTAAGGTATGCATTTCAAATCATTCACAATAGAAATATAAACTTTAGTTCAAAACAAGAGAAGGAATTAATACTCATGATCTCATTCAATTTTACAAAATACTCTAAATCATATATGTATATAGTTATAATTTAAATTCCATGAAAAGTTATTCAAGACAACGTATAGTTTCATTAAAACAGTCCCATGATGCATAACTTTTGAAAATAATATCGAATACTTCATTATAAATCATAATTAGGGATCTTTAATCTTGATAAAATATTTAAACTTATGCCCAAGGTTTTTAGAGTAGTTCCATATACCTTAATTGCAAAGAATCATGAAGAAATTTAAAAAAGATTCGACCTTTAAGCTTGAGTGCCCAAACCCTAGTTGTTTTTCTCCTATTGTGTTCTTTAGAGATGACTAGGGATTTTAAGAGTTAAAGACGTTATTAATGGACCTAACATCATTTAAGAATGTTTAGGGGTGGAATTTGGGTGAGGGAATATGACTAAAATACCCCTGTACCCATTAGGAACTGAAATAATACATAAAATAACTTTAAATTTGCGTCAAATTTCATGTCGGGCACAGTCGACGCGATGCATCAAGATCGCGTTGGCTTACTACCTCACACAAAAAATGCCATAAATTTTCATTCGGTTATCAAATTTTGGAAAAATTGGTATTATTTGAAAGATAGTTCAATTATCTACAATTTAGTGGATCTTGAATTGATAAATTCAACGTGTATCGAACGTTATACACATTCAAATTAGACCCTTAAAGAATCCAATATCAAACTTTGGATGAATGAATGACTTCTAGCACAACTTTGCTCCAAGTGATTTTTATATACACTTTTCACCTCATAATCACTTCATACACTAGGAGAAGGTTCATAAAACATGAATTAAAATATTAACCATGGAATTAGATCTTACGCACGTAGGAATGAGGGTTCGCTTTCTAGCTCAAAAATGTGGGGTGTTACAAATTTTGAGAAAATATGGTGTAAACGATTACCATTTAAATTCTCATTTCTTGTATTGAGAGTTTGGCAAGAAAAGGTTCCTATAGCAACCTTAATGAATTCTTGGAATTAAAGTATCTCACAGGTGTAGTATTTCTGCGAGAGAAACTATGGAGCACTTATTCCTTAAAGGGGAAATAGCAGAAGAGATATCAAGTCACTACTGTAGAGCTGTTGGCATTATTAGCATAAGATACAACCTGAAGTAAAGTGTGAGAATATGGAGAACCACTGGTGGTTACTTAAGGTGTATAGTTGTTTATCAGGTGGTACCTATTGTTATAATGTGGTTTTTCTGGAAAAGGAGAAATACTATTCTTCATAGGGGCGCATATCACAAGAGAAAGATTTAATATGAAATTAATGATACTCTTTTGAAAATTATAAGACATATATTTAAGATGTTTATTAAAGGAAAAATTGGACTAATATTGTGGATGCTCTTCATGACTTCATGCCTTCTATCAGATTAGAATAGTAAGATGGACTCCTGCTCCTAGTACTTGGATGAAACGAAATACTGATGGGGCCATGAAAGGAAACCCGAGCTCAAGTTCCATTGCATTTTGTATAAGGATTCAGAAGGGAATGTAGTTGCTGCTAAGGGTTGAAGAATACATGATATGATATGTTTAGAGGCTAAAGTTATAGCTATTAGAGAGTGCTTGATGTATTACAAAAGCAACTCAATTCAGTATATACAGGTAGAGACTGACTCATGGAGTTTGGTTCAAATCTTACAAGGGGTTTGGGATATCCATGGAGTGTAGCTGTGGAGGTCAACTATATCAAAATGTTGATGAAAAATTTGACAGTAAGAGTGGTACATTCTCTCTAGGAAGGTAACACTCTTGTTGATTATTTTACTAACCTAGTTTTTTATTTTGAAGGGGATTTTTACTTTACTAATTTTGATGACATACCAGCTAAATAGACAAGGATAATAAACTTAGGCAAGTAAGGCACACCACACATCAGAAGAACTATGCAGAATGGATGATAATAACAAATACAGGGCCAAATGTGAATAATCTAATCAGATCTTAGAGGAACATCGCTAGAATTACCTCTATAAGAAGTGATTTTGTAGTATAGGATTATCTTTATCTTGTGAGAGTTTGAGGCGACATTGATGAAACTATCCGATCATTGGTCATTCCATGTGATAAACTCTTTAGATCTGATAAAAGGTTAGTAACCTATACCAAAAAATGCAGATTAGAATAAAGATGTGTTTTCAAAACTAACATTTTTAAATCTAGTGGTGGTATTAAATTTGAATAAAGTTCAATCCATTGATTGAGAAATATTGTGTAAGAAGTTATGAAATTAGGGAGTAAATCTACTTATCATTGATGGAGCTGAAAGATGAAGTGTGGACATTTCATTGAGCTTGATAGATGCTGGTCCATGGAAGATCAAAGCTGATGCATCAATTTTACAAAAATAAGAGGATATGATTATACAGTCGATTCACAACAAGAGGAAAATGCAAAATCCACATATTTCAACGGCTGAAGAACTTGAATAGAAAGACATTAATTGGAATGGAAAAAGAAATGATTGGCATCCATGGAAGAAGAATTCTACAACATAATAAATTCATCAAAATTGACAAGTGAACGGATTTTACTTTACTAATTTGAGTGCTTTGATTGAGTATATTTTGTTTTATTTAGGCTAGGCCACTTTTGGACCTGGTCTTCAACACATTTGTGTTTTCTGAATAAAGGGAATTCAGTACAATTTTAATTAAAAAAATATCTGGCAATTTTTTATTTGTTGAAATGTTAATTAATTAAAATCATCATAATACCAAAACCCCATACGGATCCCACTTACAATCGAAGAAGCTTTTTTGGGACTTACCTTTGTTGAAAGTTGATAACTCTTCGGTCAAAAAGTATGGTGGAGTTTTTGCTTGAGAAAGAACTATTCATATTGTGTGATTGAAACTATTTGACTTGACTGAATCATTGTAACCTAAAGTTGAGTTAACATTCCCAGATTTTAAATATCTGCATAATACATTGAAACCTATGAATATGGCATGGAATCTGAACCATATAAGATAGACTTCTAGTGATATCCAGATAATAGGTAGGGTTGCTTCTTATTGCCTCCGACTAATCTATCATTGTAAGAATTATAGCTAGACAATAGTAGAAAATAGGACCATTATCTGATTGAACACACGCATTAAAGTAAGCTTATCATCAAATTGATTATAAGTTCCTTTGTACCCTTTCTCTGCAGCTAGTAGTTGATTATTTTATCTGGTGAATTGGAATTGGAAAATTGGACAGTAATGACTGAAATCAAAGGTGATATTAATCACCTTTGATCATTTCTTTTGGTTGCTAGGTGAAATAGATTTACCACCAACTAGAAATCAAGGCTATAAAGAAATTTATAATCAGTTTGATGATAAACCTACTTTAATGGGGATGTTCATTCAAATAATGATTTTCTTTTCTACTATATCTCTGACTATAATTATTATAGTATAGGATTAGTAGGAGTAAATAGAAAGCATCCCTATTTATCATCTATATATCATTTGGAACCTATCTTATACGGTTCAGATTTCATACCATATTCATAGAGTTCGATGTACGATGTAAAGATTCAAAATTTAGGAATGTTAAATCAATTTTTGGACAATATGATTCAGTCAAGTCAAATAGTTTTAATACCACAAAATGAATAGTTCTTTCTGAAACAAAAATTGTAGCAAACTTTTTAAGCAAGTAGATCAACTTTCTAAAGAGCTAAATCCCAAAACAAGCATCTTGGATGGTAAGTGAAATTTGCGTTAGGTTTGGGGGTTATTAAGTTTTTAACTAACTTAAATTACAGCCAATAAGAAAATAACATGTATTCAATGAAAATACTATTTTTCTTTTAGTTTATGTTAAGTGAAAAGGTAAAAGTAGAGTCTATAGGTAGATGGGAATGGTATTTTAGAGCTCAAAGATGGAAGGATGGTATATTAGGATTATTTTCAATACTTGAAGGGTATATTAGGCCCATTTTTTATCCTATTACACCGTTATTTATCTACTATTTTCAAAATGGTGATTTTCTACTGATGTAGAAATAGGAAGTTCACTGACTATGCTATTGAGGTTTCATCAAAAGTTTCAAGACCTTAACAGAGTCCCTGGCCGCATTGTGTAATACCCCTCAAAGTTTCCTCGTAGTCCGAGCCTTAGAGTGTTTCAAGTGAAGTGTAATTCTTGCCCTTAAAGATTGAGAAGAGACTTCCCAAGAGATTGGCATTTAAACCATATAGAATTTTCTTAAATTTGACTTTTTTTCATGTAGATAATTGAATTAGCTTTCCAACAATACCAATTTTGTCAAAATCCAGTATTGGGGTGAGAAGTTATGTTATTTTATTGAGAGTTGTCAAAACCGCCAAGGTGTGACAGACGATCTGACAAACCATCAAGTTTGAGATGGACCATCAGTTGAACCGTCGTATCCAAGGCAGTAACTCTCTTTCCTAGCCC
>NW_025856403.1:25998-64398 GCF_002878395.1 Capsicum annuum | reverse complement strand
TTTTTTTCATGTAGATAATTGAATTAGCTTTCCAACGACACCAATTTTGTCAAAATCTGGTATTGGGGTGAGAAGTTATGTTATTTTACTGAGAGTTGTCGAAACCGCCAAGGTGTGACAGAAGATCCGACAAACCATCAAGTTTGAGATGGACCATCAGTTGAACCATCGTATCCAATGCAGTAAATCTCTTTCCTAGCCCAAGTGTAAAGGCCAGGACAACGGACTATCAAGGCTGCGATGAACCATCGCTGAGACTGTCACCACTGAAGTAGTGTGGTCTCATCTTGGCCAACGTGAGATAGATGATCCTATGGACCTTCAAGACTATGACAGACTGTAACTTTGACCGTCACACTAAGGCATGTGTTCTTTTTCTTACCGACGTGCGACGGATAATCCGACAAACCATCAGACTAACGACGGACAATCGTTTTAACCGTTGTAGCCTCTGTTCAATATTTTTAAGTCATTTTTAAAATGATTTTTTGGTCTTTCCATTCTTTTATACCCTGGTATATTCTAAATGAAGCAAATGACTTCATTTATCATCCAAAACACAAGAGAGGTAGGATTTCTCCCTCAAGATCAAATCTAAAACCCTTCTCTATGAAATCCAAGAACTCACCATAAATTCTACAAATTGAGTTAAGATTTAAATTCTCCAAGTTCAAGGATTGGAAGAAACCTCTTTCAAGAGTAAGAAGAAGAGTTGAAGCAAGCTTGTTCATCCAATTTCATAATCTAAGGTATTTTGGATTTTGAACAAGGGTAATACTTTCACCTTTGTTCCCAAAGGCTTATTAAAACTACAATTTTAGGCAATTTATGAGATTTTACATGAAATTGAATTAGGGTTTTTCACCCATTGTTATTGGTTGCAAGCTTTTGTTGTTTTCCATGAATTGAGAGTCAAATGACAAAATTTTTCCATGTTTTCTTGAGAAATTGCAGCTGGGTCTATACCCCATAAATTTAATCCTTGAGAAGTTAATTGTTGAAATGTTTGAGATATTGAAGTATATGAATATGTTGAGATTATGAGCTAAATTTCTGTAAATTCCGGATTACTATATGATTTATGAATCTATATGCTATCTAATATGCATTTTGATAAGTTTTAACTTGAGATTGAATTATGGGTTATTAAGCTCTCCTTGAGACTTGAAATTTTATGAACTTTTGTGCTATAAGCACCCATGATTTGAGTATTCTGAGATTATTGGGAAATGTTTGGACCTAATGGTCATAGAGCTTTAAAATCCACTTTACTACATGAGATTACAAATTTGATTGTTGGGTTCTTATGAACCATGAGATTATTTTGAATGTGTATTTTTATGAGATGAGTGAGATGAACTAAAGGGAGTAGTATTTAGCACCAAGCTGGATAATTTACTATGGTTTCTTACCGCAGAACTACGTGCCACTATAGGTTTGAGATTTTGGGTTTGAGGCCTTGATGATTAGGCCCGAGGCCTAGATAATGAGGCCCGAGGTTTAGATAAGTGATCATGGAGTTGAGGTTATACTCCTTGGCAAGAGTATGATGCATCTCCCCAATGTGAGGTTTGTTTTCTTAGGAGGACAAGACGTTGGACTTCATGTAGCTCTCATGGTTAATGTTGGTTAAGAGAACTTTCCTAATCTAAAGTATTTTCCATTGAGATAGAATATTTTCCCTAAATTTTTGAGATGAGATATTTTGTAAAGTGAATGAATTGCTTTTGAGTATTTTCCAACGAAGGAAGTAGTTTTCTTTACTAATACAAGTTGATCATCGATTTTTAAACTAAAGTTATATGATTCTGAGTTACAAGTGTGTGAATTCAAAAGACTTATAAGTCTTGAGAAATAAAGAAGTTTTACTCTCCATGATACATATGCTTGACTTGAAAGTATTATTTAAAGCTTCCTTTATCCAATGAGTAATGAGAATATGAGGAGAGTGTAGATTTTACAGCTAAAGTATAATGATTCACGAGATTTGTGTTACATGCTTCATTCTACATAATTTATGAGCTTTATATTTTGACTTATTCAAGCCATGTGAGTCATTCCTATTTGCATACATGGTTTGATTAAAATGTATTGAAATTGTTTTACGTAAATGCATACACCAGCAAATACTCAGTACATTCCCAAGTATTGATCCACATATATGTCTATGTTCTACATTGTTGTATAATGTAGGTTCAGGTGCTCATTCCCTTCCTCGTCAATGATTTCCAGTATCTTTGTCTATATGTCCCCAGTGGTAAGTCCACATGGTTCGAGGACCTATCTTCAGACATTTCAGTATTCAAGTTCTTATGTTATTACTTTCACATTAGTTGGAGTTAGTTAGGGACCTTTCCTAACAGCTCTCGAGTTCATGGAGTAGTCGAGGCTTTGTCAGACTAGTTATCAGACTATGGTTATGTTGAATTTCGAGTATTATGGTCATTTGGACTGAGTATTATCTTCGTATTTCCTTTTATTTGATAAGACAGTGCCAGTGTTTTGTATATTTCTTCTTGAAAAAGTTATTATGAGAAGTGATAGGCTCAAAGGGTTATCTTGGAGCTACTTGTAGCCCTAAGCACTGTGTGACATCCTGGGAGGTAATTTTGGGTTGTTACAAACTTGGTATCAGAGCCTCAGGTTTTTAAGGAGTCCTAGGGAGTCTGACAATCTGCGTTGAGTAGAGTCTTGATCATCGGTGTGTAGTGCACCACATCTATGAGCAAGAGGCTACAAGACATTTTAGGAATAATTTATTTCTTTCTTTCAAATTCTATCGTGCCTATAGTTGTCCTTCTTATCTAATAATTCGTGCTGTCCAATTTCAAAAAATGCCTCCCCAAAGAGCGGATGCCTGCAGAAATGATAATGAGCAACCCCAGCCCGTTGATCCCTTGAATGAGATAGTGTATCATACTGAGTTTTGAGCGGCCTTTCAGGCATTAGCCCAAGTAGTCACCGCTAATGTTCGGGCCAATAACCAGGCTGTAGTTAAAAATTAGCAAGAAGGTGATTTAGCTGCTGCTAGGATCCGTGATTTCATACGGATGAATCTGCCAGAGTTTTATGGGTCCATGGCAGGTGAGGACCCATAGTTGTACTTTTAGGAGGTAAGAAAGATCACATAGGTGACACATGTTTCTGAGGAGAAAAGTGTTGAGTTAGCATCTTACAGGTTGAAGGACATAGCTTATGACTAGGTCATATCATGAAGGAGGTGTAAAGGTGAGGGTGTTGTTCCCATGACTTGGCAGGTGTCACAAAATGTATTCTTGGATAAGTTCTTTCCACTTGAGATAAGGGGAGCAAAGATTGAAGTGTTTATGAACTTGAAGCAGTGCTCCATGGCTGTTAAGGAGTACTGCTTCAAGTTCAACCAGTTGGCCAAGTATGCTCTTGATTTGATTTCTGACACCCGAGCTAGTATGAGCAAGTTTATGATAGGTGTTTCTAGTTTGATGCTGAAAGTGTGTAGGACTATGATGCTGCATAGGGATATGGATCTGTCTAGGTTAATGATACATGAATAGTAGATAGAGGTGGATAAGATTAGAGAGAGAGAAAGAGTGAGAGGTAACAAGAGGGCTAGATCTAACCAGCATAAGTATTATCAGCGTAGGTTTCCTGGAGAAAACCGCCCTCAATTTCAGAGGCATCCATCTATTCTAGCACCTTTATTAGCTAGTTCTCCCATGATTAGAGGCTGGCAGGATCAAGGGTATAGGTCTTTTATGTCTAGGTCATATAATAGTATGGGTAATAGGCCCCATTACCTTTCTTGTTCTAAGTGTGGAAGGGATCATCCCAGTGAGTGTTTCACAGATTTAAGGGATTGTTTTGGTTATTGCAAGTAGGGCCACAGACTTAGAGATTGTCCTCATGCTAGCCAGAGGACCAGAGATGCTCGACCTTTGGCACAGACAACTAGTACACTAGCTCCTATCCCTCATCCTATCCCAATTCATGCACTTCATCTAGTACTTCTGGTGGTCAGCGCCAAAATAGGTTCTATGCCTTACCATCCTATCAGAGGTAGAAAGACTCTCCTAATGTTGTTATTGGTATGCTTCGCGTCTATTGTTTTGATGTTTATATGTTATTGGACCCTGGGTCAAATCTCTTCTATGTGACCCCACTTGTGGCTATGAATTTCAAAATGAGTCTCAAAAAGATTCCTGAGCCTTTCCTAGTCTCCATACCAGTAGGGGAGTCAGTTGTTGCTAAACAAGTGTATAGAGATTGTCATGTTATTATTATTCATAGAGTCATACTTGCTGATTTGATAGAGTTAGACATGGTGGATTTTGACCTTATTTTGTGTGTGGATTGGCTTCATTCTTGTTAAACATCTATTATCTGTTGTGCCCATGTGGTCAAGTTTCAGTTTCCTGATGAGCCAGTTTTTTAGTGGTTCGGGGAGTTTGGTATCTCCCAAGAGTCATGTTATCTCCTATCTAAAAGCCAAAAAGCTAATATCCATGGTTTCATTATCACCTAGTCAAAGTTAAAGACACTAAGTCCGAGTTACCAACTATTCAGTCAGTTGATATTGCTAATGAGTTTCTAGATATTTTTTGGAAGATCTCCCAGGGGTTCCTCCCAATAGAAAGATAGAGTTTAGGATTGACCTTCTTTCCGACACTCATCCCATTTCTATTCCACCATACCATATGGTACCTTCTGAGCTTAAGGATTTGAAAATGTAACTCAAAGATCTTTTAGGCAAAGGTTTCATAAGGCCCAGTATTTCTCCTTGGGGCGCACCTGTTCTATTCGTACGGAAGAAAGATGGTTCTTTGCATATGTGCATTGACTATTGTCATCTTAACAATGTCACAGTCAAAAATAAGTATCCTCTTTTGAGTATTGATAACTTATTTGATCAGTTGCAAGGTTCAAGTTGTTTCTCTAAGATAGACCTTAGATCCGGCTATCATTAACTTAAAGTGAGGGAATGTGATATTCCAAAGATAGCCTTCTGAACCAGCTATGGTCACTTGGAGTTTCTAGTCATATCTTTCGGGCTAACCAATGCCCCAACAGCTTTTATGGACCGCATGAATATAGTGTTCAAGCAATATCTTGATATGTCTCTTATAGTGTTCATAGATAACATCCTTGTCTTCTCCCGCAGTGAGCATGATTATGTAGATCACCTTAGAATTGTCTTGCAAACTCTTAGAGGTCATTAGTTATTTGTCAAATTTAGTAAGTGTGAATTTTGGCTAAGGTCTGTAGCCTTTCTGGTTTCATTCGAAGGTATTAGAGTTGATCCCCAAAAGACGGAAGCGGTAAGAAATTGGCCTAGACCTATCTCTCCATCTGATATTGGAAATATGTTAGGTCTAGTGGGCTACTACCACTGTTTTGTTTAAGGTTTATCTTCTATTGTGTCTCTCATGACCCGGTTGACCCAAAACAAAGTTAAGTTCCAGTGGTCAGATTCCTGTGAGAAGAGTTTTCAGGAGTTGAAGACTCGACTTACTTCAGCCCCTGTGTTGACTTTGCCTGATGGTACAGATGGTTTTATGGTATATTGTGATGCCTCTAGAATTGGTTTGGATTGTGTGTTGATGCAAAGAGGTAAGGTTATAGCCTAGGCCTCTAGAAAGTTAAAGCCTCATGAAAAGAATTACCCAACCCATGATCTTGAGTTAGCTGTTGTGATCTTTGCTTTGAAAATCTGGAGACACTATCCTTAGGGTGTTCATGTTGATGTGTTTACTAATCATAAAATCCTACAGTATGTGTTTACTTAGAGGGAGTTAAATCTTAGGTAGAGGAGGTGCTTGGAGTTGTTAAAATACTTTGATATAAGTGTTTTGTATCACTAGGGGAAGTCCAATGTAGTGGCGGATGCCCTTAGTAGATTGTCTATGGGCAGTGTTGCTCATGTAGAGAAAGGTAAAAAAGATTTAGCTCGTGATGTGCATTGTTTGGCTAGATTGTGTGTTAGGTTGCTTGATTCAACTGAGGGAAGTACTTTGGTGCAAAGTAGTTCTGAATCCTCTGTAGTTTCGAAATTGAAAGAGAAGCAAGATAAAGATCCTAGTTTGGTCAGACTGAAGGAGTCAGTTAAGGACCAAAACGTATAGATTTTCTCCCAAGGGTGAGATGGAGTGTTGATAATCTGAGGCAGAGGATTATGGTTGACACACATGGTGCGCGATATTCTATTCATCCTGGCACTACCAAGATATACCACGACTTGCAGGAAATGTATTGGTGGAATGGTATGAAGAAGGATATAGCTGAGTTTATAACAAAGTGTGCAACGAGCCAACAAGTTAAGGTAGAGCACCAAAGACATATATGTGTGATGCAAGAGTTTGGTATACCCACTTAGAAGTGGGAGGTTGTGAATATGGACTTCGTGACTAGGTTACCTATTTCGTACCATCATCATGATTCCATTTGGGTTGTTGTGGTAATACCGCATACTTTTTCCTAGCTAATTTCATCTCAAGAATGTCTAGTATTAGCTTCTAAATTGAATGATGGTTATTCCATGTGGAATTTTCAAGATTTTCACTTTTTGTCATGTAGGGAATTCAATAAGCCTTCCATCGATATAAGATTTGCTCAAATCCGATAACCCGATCAGAAGTTACGACTATTTCAAGTTCTCATCGTAAAATAGGACCATATTAGATAGTGGAGCGCCGCTCCTCAAGAGTAAATGGAATTTGGAAAATTTCAGTAGGGTTCCGCGTTTATTGCACGCCGTGCCTGGGCCTAAATTCCTAATTATCCATTTTCCAGTGTCTCAGCATAATTTTCCCCGTGTCGCACCAACATTCCAGGTCATAAAGAAAGTGGCAACGCGATGGCTCCACATCATTCCATCCCTCATTTTCCTAATTGTCAAAATCCAGTGACATGGCGCAATAGCATCGCATCGCGCTAAGGGTCCAATTCTGGAAATTTTTACCGAAATTAAATGATACATCCTAGGTTAAAAGGGTCAACTTCCCACCCCTATTCAAGCCCTTTAACAGGTGATTCAGCCATTTTTCATCCAAAATATATTAGTTTCTCTCAAGTTTCTCTCAAGAAAAAGCTCAGGTTTTCATAGAAGATCCAATTTCAAGAAACTTTCACTGTCAATTTTACGAAATTATGAACTAAGGTATGCATAGTGTTCTTTCATGGAATCCTTTCGTCCATGAAGCCCAAGAATACCTTTTTATAGATTCAAGGTTATGGATTTTTTCTGATGAATTTCATGATTAAGATACTCTTTTTCATGTGGATAATGAGAAATTGAATTCTACTCCATGTTGGTGATAAATTCTATGTGGGTTAAATTATTATAGATATAGATTCATGCAAATCTATGACTAAACCTTTGAATGATAAAATTAGAATTCAACCATAATGTTTAATTATTGTACAATGATGTTTACATGTCTCATGCCTACAATATGTTTGATTAAATGCCTAGATGAAGGAAAAGTGCCTAACTAGCATGATACCATTAAATCCCCATATATGTACAAGTTATGCCTATTATTTGGTTTGATGAAATGCTTCTATAAAAGTATTATGGATTATGGTGTTAGTTATATGTTCAAGTAAGTTATAGTTGGTCAGTTTCCTTCCATTGAGTCCTAGGGCTACTCGTACCCGAAACATTAGCTGTGTGCATAGAGCCATGTCTTCATGATACTCTCAGTCAAGATATGATGCTTAGACTCTAGACTGTCTTATGACTCAGGAAACCTCTATGATCTCATGAACTTAGTCAGCTGTCAGATATCAGTAGTATTTCATCAGTCAACGAAATTCAGTAACTCAGCCCATGTTAAGTTCAGTAAATCATGTTCAGAGGCTATTCAGATGGGAGTAGGAATTAGCACTGAGTAAACCTAAGAATGGTAACACACACTATCATATAAGGGTGTGATTCTTAGAAGTCATCCTTGCATTCCAGAAAGATATAGCCAATAAAGGTTGAGAGATTGATGAGGTGGATAAGCACTGTCAGATAAGGGTCCTACCATTCTCGTATAGGTAACACTATCAGATGAGGGTCACCCACAGCTTGTCCTTACCGGTGGTGCGGTATTGTCAACCTTCTAATTGGGGTTACAGATTGGATACCAACTTAGCCATAATAGAGTATCAGGGGAATATCGGTTAGATAACTATTTCCCATCATTTTATGTTATAGAATCAGGACTGTCAGATATAGTCAATCAGTCTCAGTAATAGAACTCAGATAGTTCTTTAGATTTCAGGACTGTCAGATACAGTAAACTCAGATACAGTACAAAACTCAGATAGTTCCATCAGATTCAGGACTTTCATATATAGTCACTCATGTTATTTGTTATATTCTAATTTAGAATCATGTTTTCACTATATTATTGTCAGTTGTTATGTCTCATTCATGTATTCTAACACTTATGATATTTAGTCAATTATTATTATTGTTTATGCATATGAACCCCATGCATTCAGCTTACCTCACATGCATACCAGTACATTCTAAGTACTAATGCATTTGTGCTATGGTGTCTTATACCATAGGTTCAGAAACACGAGCTCTAGAGCAATAGTAGATTCCAGATATCTGCAGACAGAGTTAGAAGTAAGTCCTCATCTTTTGAGGATATTATTATTTCCCTATTATCTTATTAATCAGTTTATTAGTTGGATTTAGTTGGGGAAATGTCCTATCAACTCCTTAATCAAACAGTTCAGTTAGTTAATGGCTTTCTAGACTATCATGTTTCAGACTTTAGTATGTTCAGTTTTGTTTTAGGTATTCTATTACCCCACACAAATGTTTTATCATTCAGATTATGTTCAGTATTGAACCTTATGGGCTTTCAATTCATGTTTCCGCGTTATAAAATATTTTATGGAATATACAGGTACAGATATCAGTCATGGGTTATCTTGTGGTCTTTTGGGGTCATGAGCACCATGTAGCATTCCGGGTACCAGATTTGGGGCATTACAAACTTGGTATCAGAGATGAAGGTTCAATAGAATCCTAGCAAGTCTGAAAGCTGCTGCTAGTAGAGTCTTGTACGTGGGTGTGTTGCGTGCCACATTTATGGTCAAGAGTCTATAAGATGTTTTAGGAATAGTTTCCCTTCTTTCGGTATTCATGTCGTTCAATGAGAATAATCTCAAGTCAACCTCTCAGTCTAATTTATTTCCCTCTTTCTTCTACAGAACATGCCTCCTTAAAGAAGAAATGAAAATCAGTCAGCCCCACATCCTGAAGATCCTTTGGGAGATCATGTTTATCATGCGGAGTTCAGGGCTACATTCAGCACTCTTCATTAGTTAGTTACCATTCAAAATAAATGGCCAACAGACATTCCGACCAACCCAGTGGCCTATTCAGCCGCAGCTAGGATTTGGGATTTCACCTGAATGAATTCTCCATCCTTCCTCGGGTCTAAGGTAGATGAGGACCCTCAGAAATTTATTAATCAGGTTTAGAAGGTAACAGACATCATGGGGGTGACTACTATTGAGAGTGTTGAGCTAGCTTCATATCAGTTGTAGGATGTGGCTCATAGTTAGTTCAAACAATAGAAATCAGAGAGGTCTGATGATGCAGGTCATATAGAGTGGGAGTAGCCTGTCACTGCATTCTTAGATAGATTCTTTCCCTAAGAGCTTAGAGAGGCTAAGGTTTAAGAATTCATTAACCTCAGGTAGGGCAATATGATTGTGAAAGGGTATTCTTTTAAGTTTACTCAATTAGCCAGATATGCCCCTCATGTGGTTGCAGACAGTAGAGCTAAGATGAGTAAGTTTGCTTCAAGAGAAATGATAGCGTGGTAAATGAGTGCAGATCTACCATTCTGAACAGTGACATAACTTTAGCTAGGATTATGACTCATGCTCAGCAGATAGAGAAACATAAGATTAAGTTGAGGGAGAAGCATAATAAGAGAGTAAAGAAAGGTAGTTTCAACTCTGCTCGACCTAAATCAGAAGGAGGAAACCATTCCTAATTTTATCCTAAATTATTAGTTCCAGCCCCTTCTTCAGCCAGTTCTCCAGTTCTTAAGTTTAGGGAGGGTAACAAAGATAGAGCGCCAGGCTCTAGGTCTCAGGGCAGTGTTAGCAATGCCAAAACTAATCCCCTTTCTTTGAATTATGGTACGAACTATAAGGGTGCTTGTAGAGATGGTAGAGATGTCTATTTCGGTTATGGTAAGCCAGGACACAGAGTCAAAGACTTTCCTCAGTCAGGTTATCAGAGTCATCTACCCACCTCAGCTCAGTTCGGTCACCCGAATCAGCAGGGTGCCAACACCAGTGCTACTAGTGGGCAATACCTAAATCATATCTATGCTCTTCTCTCCCGATAGGATTAGGAAAATTCTCCAGATGTAGTTACTGGTATGTTACAGATCATTTATGTTCATGTTTATAATTTGCTTGATCCAGGAGCTTCTTTGTCTTTTATTACTCCCTATATAATAGGAGATTTTAGAATCATTCCTAAAATCCTAGCAGATTTCTTTTCAGTGTCTCCCTCAGTGGTTAAAACCATCATATCCTTGTGGGTATACAGGAACTGCCCGGTTATGATATTTCAGAAAGTCATTTTAGCAGACTTAGTTGAATTAGAGATGACTACTTTTGATGTCCTTCTCGACATAGATTATCTTCATTTTTCCTATGCCACATTCGACTACAAAAACAGAATAGTCCAATTTTAGTTTTCGAATGAACCTGTCCTTGAGTGGAAGTATAGTACTTCAGTGTTCAGAAGTCAGCTTTTTTCCTACCTCTGGGCACGAAAAATGATATCTAAAGGATGTACCTATCATCTTGTCTGAGTTAAGAAAACTAGTTCCGAAACTCCAGCCTTGAATCAGTTCTATTTGTAGGTGAATATTTAGATGTCTTTCCCAAAGATCATCCAGGAATTCCTCCCAAAAAGGAAATAGACTTCGACATTGATCTTCTTCCAGATACTAAGCCTATATCTATTTCGTCATACAAAATGGCACCAGTAGAACTCAGAGAACTGAAAGAACAACTAAAGGATCTCTTAGGTAAGGGAGTCATCAAGCCCAGCATTTCCCCGTGGGGCACTCCAGTATTATTCGTACGCAAGAAAGATGGTTCTCTTAGGATGTGTGTAAACTACCGTCAACTCAATAAGGTCACGGTCAAGAACAAGTATCCTCTTCCAAGAATTGATCACTTGTTTGATCAAATTAAGGGGCCAGTTATTTCTCTAAGATAGACCTCAAATTTGGCTGTCAACAACTTAGATTTTGAGAATGTGACATTCTAAAAATAGCTCTCCGTACTCGGTATGGTCATTTCAAATTTTTAGTTATGTCCTTTGGTCTTACCAATACCCGAACAGCTTTAAGGGACATGATGAACCGAGTGTTCAAGCAGTACTTTGACATGTTCGTTATAGTCTTTATAGATAATATTCTGGTCTATTTTCATAGTGAACATGATCATGCAGACCATGTCAAAACAGTACTTCAGACTTTCAGAGATCATAGCTATTTTCCAAATTGAGTAAGTACGAATTTTTGGCTAAGTTCAGTAGCATTCCTTGGTCATATAGTTGTTGGCGATGGAATTAGAGTGGAACCTCAAAAGACCAAAGCAATATGAAACTGGCCTCACCCTGTCTCTCCATCAGATATCAGGAGTTTCTTGGGTTTGCCCGGATATTACATATAATTTGTTATGGTATTTTCTTCTATTGCATCCACTATGTCCAGATTTACTCAAAAGAAAGTCAAGTTTCTATGGTCAGATCCTATCGAGAAGATTTTTCAAGAGTTAAAGACTTGACTCACCTCAACTCTAATATTACCTCTTCCAGATGGCCCAAATAGTTTTGTAGTGTATTGTGATGCATCTAGAGTAGGTTTAGGTTGTGTCCTCATGCCACATGGTAAGTTCATAGCCTACGCCTCCAGACAACTTATGCCCCATAAGAGGAATTATCCTACTCATGATCTTGAGTAAGCAGCAGTAGCCTTTTCTTTGAAGATTTAGAGAAATTATCTATACGATGTTCATATAGATGTGTTCATTGATCATAAAAGTGTTCAGTATGTCTTTTCTCATATAGATCTCAATCTTCATCTAAGAATGTGGTTAGAGCTCTTGAAAAATTATGATATGAGTGTCCTTTATCATCCGAGCAAGGCCAACATAGTAGACGATGCTCTCAGTAGACTATCCATGGTAGTGTTTCTCATGTTGAGGACATTTAGAAGAAGTTAGCTTAGGAAGTCCATCATCTTGCCAGACTAGGCGTTTGCTTAGTTGATACAGAAGAGGGTGATATATGGGTTTAAAGTAGTTCAAAATCATATCTAGTTTTTAAGGTGAAAGAAAAGAAAGATAAAGATCCCATCCTTGTGAAGTTGAAAGAGTCAATCCAGGATCAGAAAGTAGAGGTTTTCTCCCAAGGGGGAGATGGTGTCCTTCGTTGTTAGGGTTGTCTCTATGTTCCAAGTGTAGATGACTTACGGCAGTAAAGTCATGCAAAAGCACATGGTGCACACAACTCTATTCATCCAGGGGCCACAAAGATGTACCGCAACATATGGGAAATCTATTGGTGGAGTGGTATGAAGAGAGACATTATAGAGTTTGTGGCTAAGTGCTCTACATGTTAGCAAGTTAAGATAGAGAATCAGAAGCTTAGTGGGTCCATGCAGGAGTTCAGTATTCCTACTTAGAAGTGGGAAGTTGTGAACATGGACTTTGTGATGGGTTTACCTCTAACTCGTCATTAGCATAATTTAGTCTACATCATTGTAGACAGAATGACAAAATCAGCTCATTTCCTTCCAGTTTATACCTCTTATTCAATCGATGATTATGCCAAACTCTACAACAAGGAAGAAGTCAGATTGCACGGTGTTCCATTGCCCATTATCTTAGACAGAGGTACCCAGTTTACCCCTCATTTCTTGAAAGCATTCTAAAAGGGTCTTGGTGCCTAAGTTCATCTTAGTATAACCTTTCATCCTCAGACAGATGGTCAAGCAGAAAGTACTATTCAGACGTTAGAAGATATGCTAAGGGCGTGTGCAATCAATTTCAAGGGAAGTTAGGATGACCACTTACCTTTGATTGAGTTTGCATACAACAACAACTATCATTCCAGTATTCAGATATCTTTATTCGAAGTTCTTTATGGTAGGAGATATAGATCTCTGATTGGTTGGTTCAATGTTAGTGAGTCCTCATTTATATTGCCTGACTTGGTATTTGATGCCTTAGAAAAACTCCAGTTGATTAGAGAAAGACTCCGGGCTGCTCAGAGCTGAAAGAAGTCTTATGCAGATATTCATAGAAAAGATCTTGAGTTTGAGATTAGTGATCATGTCTATCTAAATATCTCTCCCATAAAGGGAGTTACCAGATTCAGCAAGAAGGGAAAGCTCATTTCCCGATATGTTAGTCCCTTCAAGATTCTCATTCGCTTTAGCCAGGTAGCTTATGAGCTTGAATTACCTATATATCTAGCTTCGGTTTATCTAGTATTTCATGTATCTTTGCTCAAAGAAGTGCATAGGTGACCCATCAATTGTAGTCCCTATTCAGAGCATTGATGTTCAGAACACTCTCTCTTATGAAGAGATTCTAGTCAAAATCTTATACTATCAAACTCGTAGATTGAGGAACAAAGAAGTCCCTCTAGTTAAGGTTCTTTGGCAAAATAAGTCTGTCGAGGGAGATACTTGGCAAGCAGAGGCAGACATGCATACCAAGTTTCCTTACCTCTTCTTCACCAACTCATATCAAGCTCGAAGTAATAGTTTTCCTTAAGCTTACTCAGTTTCATGTTCAGTGTTCATCACAAACTTGGTATGCAGTTACATGCTCATGTTTCCATTATTGTAACGCCCCAAAAAATGGGTCCCGTAGCGTCACGCGGTGCTTGAGGCTATCAGTAGCCCCAAGCTAATCCTTTCAGCCATTTTCATTCAGTTCAACACGAATCAATAGGGTTTCCACAAATAACCATCAAATATTAACAGAATAATCATCATCCAAGAATAAAAGAATTTCAGAAAGATAACAAAATATGACTTATTAGTCAACTCCAAACATCTATACTAGTCTGACAAGCCTCTAAGAAAATCAATAAAACCAGCAAGCCATTGAGACATGCCCCAACTGACTAATACTCAATTATCAAATGTAAATAATTTCGTGAAAGCAACATTAGACATCACATCCTCGTAACATGAGGACTCACCACAACAAAGGATATAGAACAGCGTGCCCGAAGAATCACTATCAAACCTAGAACTGAGCACCTGAACCTACATTCCAAGAAAATGTATCCCACATCCGAAGATGTAGGTCAGTACCAGGGAAAGGAACCGAGTATATGGGGGTGTATGTAGTTGTATAAACATCATTATCATAAATATTTATAAGAAATATATAGGATGTATGAAAGACTCACATAGCCCAAAGAAAATCATCATAATCATGAGAGGATGAAATAAGTACAATAACACATGTGAGTCATCATACAATTTGTCTATCACTTTCAGTTCATCAAGAATATCAATTCTCATAATGTAAATATCATTTAAATCTTTCGAAAGAATAACTTTAATAATTCCACTTTCAAATCACTTCACCATTCACCATAGACACAAGGAAACACACATACGCTGGGAGATCCTATAACTGACATAAACCATGTGAGCTACATGGAGTCCAACGTACAACCCACGTTAGGGAGAGCCATCCTATCCTTGCCATCTGAGTAGGACTATCGATATCAAATCCACACAAAGTAGTGATCACTATACAAATCAGCCTTGGGCACACTCCTTTGGAGGCACGTAATTCAAGGGAAGTAAGGTCGCTTTATACCTCCCACTCGGTGCTAAATATTTCTTCCTAACATAGCTCAAATCATTTCAAAGACAATCCACAATAAAAAAATTTCAGTAATATATAAATATACTTTGGGAGCTATCATGCTTTCCATCTATCATAATCAACTACGTTGTGGATTTCTTTTACACTCGAATTCAAAACAACTCCATTAAGACCAAAAGGTCAAATCATTCAAAATATCTCAAATATTCAACATAAACGTGCTTATAACACACACTTTTTCAAAAAAACACAATTTTCAATGGGGATTCACAACCCAAATATAAAAATCATGATAAATATCGTTCAAGATTCATGCTTTATATCTCCACACATGTAAATTCATCTTTCAAAATAATCATCATAAGATATGGGTTCTAGCTTCAAATTCATAAAAGTCAAATAAAAATCATGCCTTTGTAAAGAAAATTACTTTTGGGCACAAGAACAAAAGAAAGTTCTTGTTGAAAAACTCCACATACCTTGAATGATGAACTTTAGATCGATACTCATTTTTAAGATGTTAATCCTGCCTTTTAATGATGGTTCTTTGAGTTCTTGAACTAGGAACTTGGAATCTCGAATAAATTTACAGAATTAATGGTGAACTTTGGAGGTTCTTTAAGTTGGATATAGGATCTTAGGGTTTTCTTTGTGAGAGAATTTGATGAAATATAGCATATAATGCTTCTAATAGGCTTTCATATAGGGTTTGGACGGATTTTATGTGAGGGGGAATGACCAAAACGCCCCTAAAAATCAAATAATTCTCGAATCTGTCCTTTGGTGGACTGTTTTGATAGTCTGAAGTAGATCAATCATAATGTTTTACTTTGATATCTAAATTGGATGAAACCAATTTCATTAGAAAGAGGACTCTCATATACTTCCGTTGACATATAGTATCTCACACAGATCATTGTGTACGAGGAGTTATGATCATTTGAAGTTGACCCAAAAATTTACTTTTGGTAGGCTGAAGTAGATCGACCATAACTTTTTGCTCCGGTAGAAAAATTGGATAAAACTAATTTCATTGGAAAAAGGACTCGTAGAGCTTTCCATTGATATATAGTATATCACCCAGATCATTATGTACAAGGAATTATTATAGTCTAAAGTTGGAGAAAAAATACGTCAGCCCTCAGTACTTTTTCCTGCACGTTTTACTGTTCACTACTATTCACGGTTCGATTGGAATGTTCATAACTTGTCGCTCGGGTGTCCGTTTTGGATGATCCACATATAGTTGGAAATATTATTCAATAATATACGCAATGGTTGGTCATAATCTAAGATATTCCGCATGGAAAATTTATAATTCATTCTAGAAGATAGAACCCAACACTTTTACGCACAAAATTTCAACAAAAAATTTCCCGGGGTATTACGTCATCCCCCCCTTGGAAACATTCATCCTCGAATGATGCTAGACATGACAAGATTAGATAGGGAATAGAGCATACGACTGAAACCATTCGTTAGACTCATCACCACATCGTTTTTCACTCCGAATGCAACATAGAATGCGTAAATTCAAGAAACTACAGCTGAACACATAATAAATGACAGCTGAACTGCTGCAAATTTTATCAAAAGCGCCTGATTTAGGAAAGAGCAGTACCTTAGGCTTGGTCGAAGTTCACAAAAAATATGTGTGGGTACTTGGATCGCATATCCGCCTCAGCTTCCCAAGTTGTACCCTCAACAGATTGGTTTTGCCCCAACACCTTGACCAAGGGAACTTCTTTGTTCCTTAGTCTTCGGACACTGTAATCAAGAATCTCAACAGGAATCTCATCAAAATAAAGATTTTTTTGAATGTCAGTACTCACAGAGGAATCCACTACCACAGCATCACTAATATGCTTTCTAAGCAAGCAGACATGAAATATTGGATGAACAGAGGATAACTCAGAAGGAAACTCGACCTTATAAACTTCCTTACCAAAACGACTAAGAATTTTGTAAGGACCAACATAACGGGGACTAAGCTTCCTCTTTTTTCCAAATCTCTTCACCCCCTCATGGGTGAAATTTTCAGATATACTAGGTCACCAACTTCAAACTCAAGGTCCCTCCTTCTAACATCCGCAAATGACTTCTAATGACTCTGCGCAGTTTTCAACCTTTCCCTAATCAACATAACTTTTTCCATAGCCTCAAATACCGAATTAGGACCACTCACAGCCGCTTCACCCACCTCGAACAACCCTATGGGTGATCTACACTTCGTCCCATATAAGGCTTCAAACGGAGACATGACAATACTAGAGTGGAAACTGTTATTGTAAGCAAACTCTATCAACGGTAAGTGAGCATCCCAACTTCCCTTAAAGTCAAGTGTACAAGCTCTCAACATATCCTTTAAGGTCTGGATGGTCCGCTCAGCCTGACCATCGGTCTGTGGATGAAAAGTAGAACTCAAAAGCACTGGGGTACCAAGACCCTTCTGTAAAGCTTTCCAAAATTGTAAAGTGAACTGAGTACCCCATCTTAAATTATAGACAAGGGAACTCCATGTAGTCTGACTAGCTCTCGGATATACAATCTAGCATAATCCTTAGCAATATATGAAGTATGAACAGGCAAGAAATAAGTAGACTTAGTCAACCTATCAACTACAACCCAAATGGAATCATGATTGCATCTGGAAGGAGGTAAACCAATAACAAAGTCCATATTTATCTCTTCCCACTTCCAAGTGGGAATACTAAACTCTTGCATCATACCACCAAGTCTTTGGTGTTCAACCTTAACCTGTTGGTACGTTGCATACTTAGCTACAAACGCTGCTATATCTTTCTTCATGCCACTCCACCAATAGATTTCCCGCAAGTCTTGGTACAACTTGGTGGCACCAGGGTGAATAAAATATCGAGCCCCGTGCACTTCAGCCATAATCCTCAGTCTCAGATCATCAACATTCGAGACACACAATCTACCCTGCAATCTCAACACACTATCTCCCCCTTGGGAGAAAACCTCTACTTTTTGGTCCTTGACTGACTCCTTCAGTCTTACTAAACTAGCATCTAAGTATTGCTTTTCATTCACTTCCAAAACCAAAGAGGATTCGGAACTACTCTGAACCCCTATACTACCTTCAGATGAGTCAAATAAACTAACCCCCAATCTAGCCAAACGAGGTACATCACGAGCCAACTCTTTATTACCTTCTACCACATACGAAACACTACCCATGGACACTCTACATAACATTGGCCTTGCCCAGATGGTAGAGCACACTCATATCATAGTCCTTTAACAATTCTAACCATCGTCTTTCCCTAAGATTCAATTCTCTCTAGGTAAACACATACTGCAGACTCATATGATCAGTGAAAACATCAACATAGACACCATAAAAATAGTGTCATTTGATTTTCAATGAAAACACAACAATAGCCAACTCAAGGTCATAGGTGGGCTAATTTTTCTCATAGGGTTTCAACTGTCTAGAAGCATAAGCTATCACCTTACCCTTCTGCATCAATACACAACCCAACCCAACTCTCGAAGCATCACAGTATACCATAAAACCATCAACATCATAAGGCAAAGTCAAAACAGGGGTTGAAGTGAGTCGAGTCTTCAACTCCTGAAAACTCTTCTCACAAGATTCAGACCACAAGAAATTCACTTTCTTTTGGGTCAACCGAGTCATAGGAGATGCAATAGAGGATAAACCCTCACCAAAATGGCAGTAATAGACAGCTAACCAAAGAAACTTTGGATATCAGTCGGAGAAATAGGTCTATGCCAATTTCTAACAGCTTCAGTGTTTTGGGGATCAACTCTAATACCCTTAGAAGAAATGATATGACCCAGAAAAGCAACTGATCTTAGCCAAAACTCACACTTAATGAACTTGGAAAATAACTTGTGATCTTTAAGAGTTTGCAAGACAGTTCGGAGATGATCAGAATATTCATCCTCACTACAGGAGTACACCAGTATATCGTTGATGAACACTATGACAAACATATCCCGATATGGTTTGAATACTTGATTCATGAGGTCCATGAAAGCTGCTGGGGCATTAGTTGACCCAAAAGACATAACAAGAAACTCAAAATGGCCATAACAAGTTTGGAAAGTGGTTTTCAGGATGTCACACTCCCTAACTTTGAGTTGATGATAGATGGAACGAAGGTCTATCTTTGAGAAATAACTTGCACCTTGCAATTGGACAAACAAATCATCTATTCTCGAAAGGGGTAGTTATTTTTTATGGTGACTTTATTCAGTTAGCAGTAATCAATGCATATATGCAAAGAGCAATCTTTCTTTCTCAGAAACAACACAGGAGCACCCTAAGGAGAAACACTGAGTCTTATGAAACTCTAATCTAGTAGATCTTTGAGTTGCTCTTTCAACTCCTTATGTTCTACAGGGGCCATACGTTAAGGAAGAATAGAAATGGGCTGAGTATCGGGAAGAAGATCAATCCCAAACTCTATCTCTCTATTAGGAGGTGTCCTTGGGAGATCATCTGGAAAGACATCAGAAAACTCATTGACGACGTTAACAGACTGGAGTGTTGGAGTCTCAGACTTAGTGTCTTTTAATCTAACCAAATGGTAAATACACCCCTTGGAAATAAGCTTTCTAGATTTGAGGTAAGCGATATAATGACTCTTGGATGACACAGAATTCCCAGACCACTCAAACATGGATGCACTCAGAAACTAAAACTTGACCACACGGGTCTGACAATCAATAGAGGCATAAGAAAACTACAGCCAGTCTATACCCATAATCACATCAAGATCTACCATGTCTAACTCAATCAGATCAGCCAACAAGACTCTATGAAGAACGGTAATAGGATATTTTTTATACACTTTCTGGGCAACAATCGAATCACCCACTGGGGTAGAAACTAGGATAGGCTCAGCAATAATCTCAGGACTCATTTCAAAATTCACAGCAATCAAAGGTGTAACATATGAGAAACTGGATCCAGGATCCAACAAAGAATACAAATGAAACTAAATTATACGAAGAATACCTGTAACAAGATCGGGAGAGTCCTCCTATTCCTGATGGAATGGTAAATCATAGAATCTATTCTAGCACTGCCCGCTAGCATTGCTAGAAGAGACGCCCTGAGCTGGGGCTGGGGGAGTCGCTGGAACTGGTGCACTAACAGTCTGAGTCTTGGTTTGAGGGTGATAGTCACGACGCCCTTTTCCATCATATGGACAATCTCTAACTCTGTGACCCATGTCACTACAATGCAAACAACCTCTCTTCTCACCCGAAAACTCACCCGAATGATCCCTACCACACTTAGGACACAGGGGATGATTTGGCTTACTGCCAGCACTGTACTGGGACCTGGATGCATATGATCTGCTACCTTACTCCTGCCTACCTCTAGGCATAGGAGAACTAGAAGATGATGGCACTGGCATGGACGAACAATCCTGATACTGAGAGCGACTCCCTCCTTGCAATCTATTCTGACCCTATCTGTGCTGCTCGGACCTAACTCTCTTATTCCCTCTTATTCTATCTCTCTCCTTAATCTTTTCTACCTCAATCTGTTGGGCATGGGTGATCAGCCTAGACAAATTCATCTTACTATTCAGCATAGCATACCTACACTCCTTAACCATATAACTAGACACTCCAGTCACAAACTTACTTATGCTAGCTCGATTATCAGCCACTAAGTTAGGAGTATACTTGGCAAACTAATTGAACTTTAGACAGTACTCCCTAACAGTCATAGAGCCCGGTCGCAGGTTCATAAACTCTTCCACCTTCATCTCCCTCATCTCCAAAGGGAAAAACTTATCCAGGAATGCATCCTGGAACTCTTGCCAAGTTATAGGGACAGCTCCCTCACCTTTATTTTTCTTACAAGCAACAACCCAGTCATAAGAAAGGTCTTTAAACTTATACGCAACCAACTCCACACAATGTTCCTCAGATGCATGCATCACCTGATTAATCTGCTGCACCTCCTCTAAAAACAACCGTGGATCCTCATCAGACTTGGACCTATAGAATTCTGGTAGATTCATCCGCATGAAGTCATAGATCCTGGCACCAGCTGAATCACCTCCCTGCTGCTATGGAGCTGTGGCCGGGTTGGCCTGAACATTTATAGTAACAGCTTGGGCCAGTGCCTGAAAGGCTGCCGAAAATTCAGCATAAGACACATTTTCATTCAATGGGTCAGTGGGTTGAGGTTGCTGACCATCATTATTTCTTATTACTCGAGGTGGAGGCATATTTCTGAAAGAGGAGATCATGAATCAATAGCAGAGAGAGACACTTTAAGCATGATAGACTTCTAAAAGAAAGAATCATACTTTTTCCTAAAACGTCTTGTAGCCTCTTGCTCATAGATATGGCGTGCTACACACCGATGATCAAGACTCTACTTAACGTGGCTTGTCAGACTCCCTAGGACACCTTAAAACCTTAGGTTTTGATACAAAGTTTGTAACGCCCCGAAAAAATGAGTCCCTAAGTGTCACACGGTGCTTGAGGCTACGAGTAGCCCCAAGCTAACCCTTTGAGCCATTTTCATTCAGTTCAACACGAATCAACAGGGTTTCCATAAATAACCCTCAAATATCAACAGAGTAATCATCATCGAAGAATAAAAGAATTTCAGAAAGATAAAAAAATACAACTTATTTGTCAACTCCCAACATCTATACTAGTTTGACAAGCCACTAAGAAAATCAATAAAACTAGCCCCAACTGACTCATACTCAGTTATCAAATGTAAAAAATTCCGTGAAACGAACATCAGAGATCACGTCATCGGCACATGAGGACTCACCATAAAAGAGGATGTAGAACAGCATGCCTAAAGAATCACTGTCGAACCTGAAACTGACTATCTGAACCTATATTCCAAGAAAATGCAGCCCACATCCAAAGATGTGGGTCAGTACCAGGGAAAAAATTGAGTATATGGGGGTGTATACAGTTGTATAAACATCATCATCATTAATATTTATAAGAAATATGCAGGATGTATGAAAGACTCACATAGCCCAAATAAAATCATCATAATGATGAGAGGATGAAATATGTACAATAACACATGTGAGTTGTCATATAATTTGTTAATCACTTTCAGTTCATCAAAAATATCAATTCTCATAATTTAAATATCATTTAAATCTTTTGAAAGAATAACTTTCACAATTCCACTTTCAAATTACTTCATCATTCACCATAGACACAAGGAAACACACACACGCTGGGAGATCCTATAATCGACATAAACCATGTGAGCTACATGGAGTCCAACATACGACCCACGTTGGGGAGAGCCTTCCTATTCTAGCCATTGGAGTATAACTATCGATATCAAATCCATACAAACTAGTTATCACTATATAAATTAGGCTCAGGCTCACTCCTACGAGGGCACGTAGTTATAGGATAGTAAGGTATCTTTATACATCCCACTCGATGCTAAAAATTTCTCTCAAACTTAGCTCAGATCATTTCAAAGACAATCCACAACAAAACAATTTCAGTAATATACAAATATACATCGGGAGCCATCATGCTTCCCATCTATCAAAATCAACCACATTGTGGATTTCTTTCACACTCAAGTTCAAAACAACTCCATTAAGACCAAAAGATCAACTCATTAAAAATATCTCAAATATTCAACATCAACGTGCTTATAACACACACTTTCTCAAAAAAACACAATTTGCAATGGGGATTCATGATCCAAATATCAAAATCATGATAAATATCGTTCAACATTTATGTTTTATATCTCCACACATGTAAATTCATATTTAAAAATCATAAACATCAAGATTTCATAATAATCATCATAAGATATGGGTTCATGCTTCAAATTTGTAAAAATCAAATAAAAATCATGTCTTTGTAAAGAAAATTACTTTTGGGCACAAGAACGAAAGAGAGTTATTATTGAAAAACCACTCATACCTTGAATGATGAACTTTAGATCGATACTCATTTTTGAGATGTTAATCGTGCCTTTGAATGATGGTTCTTGGAGTTCTTGAACTAGGAACTTGGAATCTTGAATAAATTTGCAGAATTAATGGTGAACTTTGGAGGTTCTTGAAATTGGATATAGGAGCTTAGGGTTTTCTTTTTGAGGAAATTTAATGAAATATAATATATAATGCTTATAATAGGCTTTAATATAGGGTTTGGACAGATTTTGGGTGAGGGGGAATGACCAAAATTCCCCTAAAAATCAATTAATTCTCGAATCTGTCCTTTGGTGGATTGTTTCGATAGTCTGAAGTAGATTAACCACAACGTTTTACTGCGATATCCAAATTTGAGGTAACCAAATTCATTATAAAGAGGACTCTCATATCTTTCCATTTATATATAGTATCTCACCAATATCATTGTGTACGAGGAGTTATGATTGTTTGAAGTTGACCCAAAAATTTTCTTCTGATAAGATGAAGTAGATTGACCATAACTTTTTGCTCCGATAGACAAATTGGATGAAACCAATTTCATTGGAAAGAGTCCTCACAAATATTTCCGTTGATATATAGGAGATCATCCAGATCATTATGTTCAAGGAGTTATGATAATTTAAATTTGGAGCAAAAATACGCCAGGCCTCAGTACTTTTTCCTGCAGCTTTACTGTTTACTACTATTCACAATTCAATCCGAATGTTCATAACTCATCGTTCGGGTGTCCGTTTTGGATGATCCATATATCATTGGAAATATTATTTGATACTCTATGAAATGGTGGGTCATAATCTAAGACATTCCACACGGAAAATTTATAATTCATTCTAGAAGACAGAATCCAACATGTTTACGAACAAAATTTCAACGAAAAATTTTCTAGGGTATTACAATTATAAACATGGTATCAAATAACATTGCATATTCAGTAATGTACTCATGTACCAGTTTAGTTATGTAATTAAGCATCAGACATGCATTCTCATTATGATAAACTTAGTTCTTCAGAATACTCAGTCATGCATTCATAAATCAGTTACACATGCATCATATATGCATATTTAGTATTATTTGTTTAGCTTGTCAGTCATCTTAGTCATGACATCATGTTCCTATTATTAATGTTCTGTATGTATGTCAGTTGTCATTTCCCCCCCTCTCAGACAGTTTCATTTGAGGATGAATGTTCTCAAGGGGGAGACATTGTAATACCCTATACTTTCTCCTACATAATTTCATCTCAAGAATGTCTAGTATTATCTTATAAATTGAATGATGGTTATTCCATGAGGAATTTTCAAAATTTTTACTTTTTTTCATGTGGGTAATTTAATAAGCTTTCCATCGATAAAAGATTCGCCAAAATCCGATAATCGGGTCAGAAGTTAGGACTATTTCAAGTTCCCATCATAAAACAGGGCCATATTAGTCAGCGGAGTGCAGCACCCCAAGAGGAAATGGGAGTTGAAAAATTCCAGTAGGGGTCCACGATTATGGCGCATCGGGCCAGGGCCCAAATTCAGAATTGTCCATTTTCCAGTGTCTCAGGGCAATTTCTCCTGCGCCGTGCCAAAGTTCTAGGTCACGAAGGAAGTGGAAATGCGATGGCCCCGCATTGCGCCATCCCTCAATTTCCCAATTATCAAAATCCATTGACACAGCGCGATAGCGTCGCATCGCGCCAAGAGTCTAATTTGGGAAATTTTCATTGAAATTAAATGACGTGTCTGGGGCTAAAAGGGTCAACTTTCCACCCCTATTTAATCCCTTTAAAACATTATTCAGACACTTTTAACCAAAATTATAGTAGTTTCTCACAAGTTTCTCTCAAGAACAAGCTAGGGTTTTCATAGAAGATCTAATTTTAAGAAAGTTTCTCCGTCAATCTTCACGAAATCACGAACTAAGGTATGCATAGTGTTCATTCATAAACTCCTTTCGTCCATTAAGCCCAAGAATTCCTTTTTCTAAATTGAAGTTTATGGATTTTCTTCTGAATTTCATAAATTGGGCTGCTCTTGTTCATATGGATAATGAGAAATTAAATTCTACTCCATGTTAGGTGATAAATTCTATGTGGGTTAAATTATTATAGATATACATTCATGCAAACCTTTGACTAAACCCTTGAATGATGAAATTAAAATTGAACCATGATATTTAATTATTTTACAATGATGTTTACATGTACCATACCTACAATATGTTTGATTAAATGCATAGATGATGGAAAAGTTCCTAACTAGCATGATTCCATGAAATCCCCATGTATGTACAAGTTATACCTATCATATGTTTTGATGAAATGATTCTACAAATGTATTATGGATTATGGTGTTAGTTATATGTTCAAGTAAGTTATGCTTGGTAAGTTTCCTTCCATCGAGTCCTGGGGATACTCGTACCCAAAACATTAGCTGTATACCTAGAGCCATGTCATGTTTTCTCGATATGCTTAGTCAAGCTATGATCCTTAGACTTCAGACAGTCTTATGACTCATGAAATCTCCATAATCTCATGAACTCAATCAGTTTTCAGATATCAGTAGTATTCCGTCAGTCAATGAAATTTAGTAACTCAGCCCATGTTCAGCTCAGTAAATTATGTTCAGAGTCTATTCATATGGGAGTAGGAATTAGCACCGAGTGAACTTAAGGATGGGAACACACTCTATCAGATGAGGGTGTGATTCTTAGAAGTCATCCTTGTGTTCCAAAACTATGTAGCCAGCATAGGTTGAGACATCAACACTGCCTGATGAGGGTTGATGAGGTGGATAAGCACTGTCAAATAAAGGCCCCACCATTGTCATATAGGGGACACTATCAGATGAGGGTCACCCACAATTTCTCCTTACCAGTGGTGCAATATTGACACCCTTCCAATTGGGGTTACAAATTAGACCCCAACTCATCCATAATGGCGTATCAGGGGCATATCGGTTAGATAACTACTTCCCACAGTTTCAGGTTATAGAATCAGGACTGTCAGATATAGTTTATCAGTCTCAGTAATAGAACTTAGATAGTTCTTCAGATTTTAGGATTATCAAATACAGTAAACTCAGATACAATATGGAACTCAGATAGTTCCATCAGATTTAGAACTAGCAGATAGACTCACTCATGTTATCAGTTATATTCAAATTTAGTAATCATGTTATCACAGTATTAGTGCCAGTTGTTATATCTCATGTATGTATTCTCATGCTCATGATAGTTAGTCAATTATTATTATTGTTCATACATATGAACCGCATGCTACCTCACATGCATACCAGTATATTCAAAGTACTGACGCATTTATGCTATGATGTCTTATACCATAGGTTCAGAGGAACAATATATTCTAGATATCTGTAGATAGAGTTAAAAGCGAGTCCTCATCTTTCAAGGACATGATTATTTCCCAATTATCTCATTAATCAATTTATTAGTTGGAATTAGTTGGGTATATGTCCCATCAACTCCTTACTCGGATAATTCAGTCAGTTAGAGGCTTTCTAGACTGTCATGTTTCTAACTTCAGTTAGTTCAATTTTGTTTTGGATATTTTATTACCCCACACAGATGTTATATCATTCATATCATGTTTAGTATTGAACCTTATGGCATTTCAATTTATGTTCTGCATTATAAAGTATTTTATACAGTATACAGGTACAGATATCAGTCATGGGTTAGCTTGTGGTCCTTCGGGGTCATGAGCACCGTGTAGCATTTTGGGTACCAGATTTAGGGTGTTACAGTTGTAGATAGGCTAACTAAGTCCATACATTTTTTGCCCGTGCATACATATTATACATCTGAGGATTATGCTAGATTGTATATCCAGGAGTTAGTCAGGCTACACAGAGTTCCCTTGTCTATTATTTTGGATAGAGGTACTCAATTTAATTCTTAGTTTGGAAGAGTGTTTTAGCAGGGTCTTGGTGCCTAAGTTTTTTTGAGTTTTGTAGATAGATGGTCAGGATGTGAGGACCATTCACACCCTAGAAGACATGTTGAGGGTGTGTGTTCTACATTTCAAAGAAAGTTGGGATGGACATTTCTCATTGATGGAGTTTTAATATAAAAATAGTAACCTTGCTAGCATCGGGATGGCACCATTTGAGCCCTTCTATGGTAGAAGATATAGATCACCCATAGGTTAGTTTGAAGTGGGTGAAGCTACCATGATTGGGCCTGATGCAGTGTTTGAAGCTATGGAGAAAGTTAAGTTGATTAGAGAGAGGTTAAAGACATCTTAAAGTCTTTAAAAGTCATATGCCAATGTGAGAAGAAAAGATCTTGAGTTTGAAGTGGGTGATTTGGTGTACTTGAAGATTTCACCCATGAAAGGGTAGAAGAGGTTTGGAAAAAAGGAAAAGCTTAGTCCCCATTATGTTGGCCAATATAGAGTTTTTAGTTATGTTAGGAAAACAGCTTATCAGGTTGAGTTGCCTGCGGACTCCACGCTTAAGAAGCATATTGGTGATTCCGTTGGGGTAGATCCTTCAGAGAGTGCTGACATTCAGAATAGTCTTTCATTCAATGAGATTTCCATTGAGATCCTAGATTTTTAGATCCGTAGACTAAGGAACAAAGAGGTTCCCGTTGTCAAAGTGTTGTGGCGGAACCAGTCAATTGAGGGCGCTACTTCGGGGCAGAAGCAGACATATGCAGCAAGTACCCGCTCAACTTTTCCATGATTTCAGATCGATCCGAAGGTAGTATTCTTCCTTAATTCATCCCTTTTAATCTAAAGTTCTGCTATATTTCTATTCTTGCATGAGTTATTACAATTTCTGAGGTATTCAAGAGTTTTGAAAGATTTTGAGCCCGTTTAGCAAATTGCTTTAGCTATGTGTACTTTTTTTCCTGAGTTCCTAGTCTAAATAGCAATATTCGAGGAAGAATGTTTCCAAGGTGGAGATATTGTAAGACCCCGCAAAGTTTCCTCATCGTTCAAGTGTTAGAGCGTGTTAAGAAAAGTGTAATTTATGCCCTAAAAGATTGAGAAAAGACTTCCCAAGTAATTGGTATTTAAAACATATAAAATTTTATTAAACTTGGGTTATTGTCATGTAGATAATTGAATTAGCTTTCCAAAGATACCAATTTCATCCAAATCCTGTATCGGGGTGAGAGGTTATGGACATTTTACTGAGAGTTATCAAAACAACCCTGGTGCGACAGTCGATCCAATAGACCATCGAGTTTAAGATGGACCATCGCTCAGACCATTGTAGCCAAGGTAGTAACTCCCTTTCCTGTCCTAAGTGTGATGGCCAGGACGACGGACCATCAAGGTTGTGACGAACCATCGCTGAGATCATCCCCACTGAGGTAGTCTGGTCTCATCCTGGCCAATGTGCTACGAACGATCCGACGGACCATTAAGACTGCGAGGCACCGTCGCTTTGACTATCACACCAAGGCAGTGTATTCTTTTTCTGATCGATGTGTGATGGACGATCTGACGGACCATCAGACTAGCAACGGACCATCGCTTCGACTGTCGTATCCCTCATTCAGTATTTTTAACTCATTTTAAAAAGGGATTTTTGGTCTTTCCACTCTTTTATACCCTGGTATATTCCAAACGAAGAAAATGACTTCATTTATCATCCAAAACACAAGAGAGCTAGCATTTCTCCCTCAAGATCAAATCTAAAACCCTTCTCCAAGAAATCTAAGAACTCACCATAGATTCTACAAATTGAGTGGAGATTTAAGTTCCCCAAGTTAAAGGGTTGCAAGAACCCTCTCTCAAGATAAGCAGAAGATTTGAAGCAAGCTTGTTCACCCAATTTCATAATCTAAGGTATGTGGGGTTTTGAACAAAGGTAATCTTTTTACCTTTTTTCCCAAAGGCTTATTAAAACTATAATTTTCTGCAATTTATGATATTTTACATGAAATTGAATTAGGGGTTTTCACCCATTGTTATTGGTTGCAAGATTTTCATGTTTCCCATGAATTGAGTGTCTAATGGCATAATTTTTATATGTTTTCTTGAGAAATTGCAGTTGGGTCTATACCCCATGATTTTAGTCCTTGAGAAGTTAATAGTTTAAATGTTTGAGATATTGAAGTATATGAGTATGTTGAGATTATGAGCTAAATTTCTATAAATTCTAGAATTCTATATGATTTATGAATATATATGCATTTTTATGAGTTTTAACTTGATATTGAAATATGGGTCATTAAGACCTACTTGAGACTTGCAATTTTATGAACTTTTGTGCTATAAGAACCCTTGATTTGAGTATGCTGAGATTATTGAGAAATGTTTTGACCTAATGGTCATAGAGCTTTGAAATCCACTTCACTACATGAGATTATAGATTTGATTGTTGGGTTCTTATGAACCATGAGATTATTTTGAAAGTGAAATTTCATGAGATGAGCGAGATAAATTAAAGAGAGTAGTATTTAGCACCGAGTTGGGTAAGTTACTATGGTTTATTACCCCATAACTATGTGCCACCGTAGGTTTGACATTTTAGGCCTGAGGCCGAGATGATTGGGCTCGAGTCCGAGATAAGTGATCACTGAGCTGAGGTTATACTCCTTGGCAAGAGTAGGACGCTTCTCCCCAACGTAAGGTTTCTTCCTTAGGAGGAAAAGATGTTGGAATCCATGTAGGTCGCATGGTTTATGTCGACAAAGAGAACCTCCCTAAACTAAAGTATTTTCCATTGAGATAGAATATTTTCCCTAAAGCTTTGAGACGAGATATTTTCTCAAGTGAACAAATTCCTTTTGAGTATTTTCCAAAGAAGGAAGTAGTTTTCTCTACTAATACAAGTTGATCACTGGTTTTTAAACTAAAGTTATACGATTCTGAGTTCCAAGTGTTATCGTTCAAAAGAGTTATAATTCTTGTACAATAAAGAAGTTTTACTCTCCATGAGGCATATGCATGAGTGAAAAGTATTTTTTAAATCTTCCTTCATCCTATGAGTAATGAGAATAAAAGGAGAGCAGATTTTAAACCTAAAGTATAATGAATCATGAGATTTGTGTTGCATGCTTCATTCTACATGATTTATGAGCTTTACATTTTGACTTATTCAATCCATGTGAGTCATTCCTATTTGCATGCATGATTTGATTAAACTGTGTTGATATTGTTTTATGTAAATGTATACACCCCTATATACTCAATATATTCCCAACAAAATATGAACATACAATACAAAACTTCCATCTATGAAGCCTCTACTAACCACTAACTGTCTGGGCCAGGACAGGGCCCCCGACTAAACCATAATCTGACTGAGACTATATATTGATAGAATGCCTTCTGGTGTGATGGAAGCTCACCTCTCTGAACTCCTAGAACAATCTACTACTGCTGAATAGGTCAGTGGGACTAGGCCTCAAATCCAATATTATAACACAATGTAGCTGTCATGAAGGACGATCAATAACTAGAATGTATTTTAAAGAAAAACTAACCAAAAACAACATATATTTTACATAAAATAGTTGAGAGCATTAAGAAAATAATTTATGCTAATAGATATTAAAATACATGGGCATAAATCAGTAAGCTTCAAAACACTTTCTTGTAATCATGACTCAACTCTTTGTTTTACTTTTGAGCTAGATGGTACACCCTATAAGTCTACAATCCCACAGGCAATATGGAATCTGCCCTTGGGGTATTAGTAAGGTAGATACACAAGATTATAGAGTAGGGTGCCATAATCCCCAATTAAATCAACATACAATGGTAATGCAAAAGATCACAAAGTAGGTCTCCTAACGATAGTCCCAAATTAGGACGACATGATTCAACGTACATAAGATCACAAAGCAGGGTACCATAATCCAGCATTTGCAAATCTAAGTTTCAAGAATTGAGTCTTTCAACATAAACTTTCTTCGGGTAACCATCAAGCTCTCTTTAATTAAAATTTTAGACTCTTAACAATATACTTCATGCTTATAAATAAATTTTTCTCATTCTGTTAAGATCATGTCACAATAGGGTATCATACCCAAACTTGCAAGTCACAAATTTCATCATGGGGAAGGGAATTTCATAATTCATTTTCATAAATTACTTTTCAAACTCAAATCATGTATGCAAAACATTAAGAATCAAGATTGTGGAAAAAACCTGTGACAAATACATACTTTCATCAAATTAGTTTAATTATGCATGCTCTTAAAATAATTTCTCAAAACTCATTACATATACATAAATTTATAACTTTAAATCTTGTTAAAATCATAAAATCGTGAGATTTAGGATAGTCCCACATACCCTTTAGATGAACAAGAATTCAAACTAGCTTGAAATCTAATCTTAGAAGTGTGAGCCTAGGAAGAAACCCTAATTTTTCTTTCTCTTCAGAGTGGAGAGGAATATGAGTGTTTTTAGAGTTGAATAATAATGCTTATTGGATAAATTAAGTCGTGGGGGTAGGACTTGAGATGAGGAAACTACCAAAACACTTGCTTAAAAGTATTATAACAAGCAGAAAGTCTATATTGATGGTTTGGATGATGGACCGTTACTCCATGAGTGGTCTTCACTCCAACTATCACAAAATAACTAATTTTTTGTCTTTATGCTTAAGGGTGATGATATGGTGCGAAGATCTATCACTGGTGCGATGGGCCATCACCCTGGCCATCGCGCTTTGGCAGAAAGACACCTTTTGGTAAAACAGATATAATATTTTACTCTGATGTCGAATAAAGGTGAAACTGGTTTTGTTGGAAAGAAGACCAAAATATATTTCCTTTGGTGTATAGTAGTCCATGCAACACATTATATACTAGGATAAATGGTCATTGGAAGTTGCTCTAAGTTGAAACGTTCACTAAAACTTAATCGATAAAGAAGTTTTCAACTCATCTTCGAGTTAGGAGATTTATGTAACCTAAATTAATATTCAAATATATTCCCACACTATAGAATTGATCATATTACATATATTAATAAGGAATCATTGGGTTCGAGTCTATACACGTAGAATTGATGGTTTGAATTCTAGACTAAAAATGTGGGGTGTTACAAAAAGTACTTAGTAATGGAAACTAAGTGTGTCTATATAATATAATAAGTGATTTTGAAGGGGGTCCTTGGAGTAACTAGTAAATTTACTTCCATGTGACTTCGAGGTCACAGGTTCAAGCCTTGGAAACAACCTCTGGTAGAAATACAAGGTAAATCTGCATACAATACACACTTATGGTAGGGCCCTTTCTCGGATCCTGCACATATGGGAGCTTTAGTGCACTAAACTGCCCCTTGTTTTTTTAGAAGAAGTGATTTTGACATATATGCTATATGTCAAAACAATTTTATTGAAGGGTATGTATTTTAGTTATTTTAGTCAACTTACTGATGTATTATACTAAAATGTGTAGGAAGTAATTAATTATTGCACGACACGTCTCAGTGTCTTCATATATCCCTATGTGGTCTCTATTTGCTATCTTTCTCCACTATAAAACATAAAGAAGATGAGCAAACATATGCTCTCTCTATTTTGTGTACATATGTGCTACATGTCAGAAAACATAAGCTCATTTGAAATTTTTGTTTAGAGGTTAGCAGCAGCCTGTGTACATTGCAACAGTATATAGTTTTAGGCGGATAAATAGATATTTTGATTCCAATTTCTTGCTTGATCTATACGTGCATGTATTCAAATAGATATGTTGGTGCATTCCCCAATTTGATTTTAAAATACTATTTCTTGATGACTTTTTTATTTCTCTGTACATTTAGAGTTGTGACCCAAGTTTTGTTAGTCTGGCCTTAAAAGTTTCATAGTACGACCCAAGGACATGGTCTCATTGTTTGAGAAAGGACTCGTGATAGGAATTCTAGAGGTAATGACAGGAATTGGTTGAAATACTAAAAGAAAAACAAAACCTGTAATTAGTACAAGAAGAAGGGATATATCAAATTTGAGTGTTAGAAGTTATAGAATAGAGAGAAAACAAAACCTCTAAAATCAAAAGAAAACCAAAAAGAGAAATCTAGTGAAGCTAGTTTTGTTGAAGATGGTGGTAGTGGTAGAGAACTCTTGGTAGTTTCTGATGGTAACTCCAACCATTGTAAGGATTAGATTCTTGATTCAGCTTTCACGTTTCATATGTGTCACAATTGAGATTGGTTTACAACATATGAAACTGTCTCTAAAGGTGCTGTGTTGATAGAAAATAAAATACCTTGTAAGATAGATGGTATTTGATGGGGTTGTGAGGACATTTTTGTGATGTACGCTATGTCCCAAACCTAAATAGAAATCTTATTTCCTTGAGTACCCTTGATCCTAACAGATATAGATACAGTGGTGATGGTGGATTCCTAAAGGTTACTAAAGGTGCTCTTTTTGTGATAAAGGGATAGAGAAAGTCTGAAAATTTATATATCTTGCAAGGCTCTACGGTTACAGGTGATGCAATTGTGTTTACCTTCTCCCTATCAAAAAGTGACATTGCTAAACTTTGGCATATGCGCCTCGGGCATATGAGTGAAAATGGGATAGCTGAACTAAGCAAGAGAGGATTTCTTAATGGTCACAATATTACAAAATTGGAGTTCTTTGAGCACTACATTTTTGGGAAGCAGAAGTGAGTCAGATTCACTAAAGGCATCCACTCAACTAAAGGCATACTTGATTATGTTCATTCTGATCTCTAGGGTTCTTCTAGAGTACCTTTAATAGGAGGTGTGAATTGCCTGTTGAGTATTATTGATGACTATTCCAGAAAAGCTTGGGTGTTCTTCCTGAAGCAAAAGAATAATGTGTTGCCTATTTTCAAGGAGTGGAAGATTATGATTGAAAAGCAAACAAGAAGACATTTAAAATGCCTTAGGACTAATAATTGTTTAGAGTTCTGTTTTAATGAATTTAATGCTCCATGCAAGTCAAAAGGAATTGTTAGGCACTTGATAGTTCGTCATACTCCACAGAAGAATGGTATGGCCGAATGAATGAATAGGGGTATAATAGAAAAGGTGCGTTGTATGCGCTTAAATGTTAGTTTAACCAAGTCTATTTGGGCCGAAGCCACTTATTGAACTTGTTTTCTGATTAAACTCTCTCCGCCAGTCACAATTGAAAAAAAGAATCCACAAGAGATATGGTCTAGTACTCCTGCTAGTTATTCTGATTTGAGGATATTTGAATGTCCTACTTATGCTCATGTTTAAAATGAAAAGTTGGAACCTAGATCAGTCAAATACTTATTTATGGGTTATAAGCCTGGTGTTAAGGTTATAAGCTTTGGTGTCTAGACAACAGAAAGGTTATAATTAGTAGGGATGTTATATTTGATGAAACTGCCATACTTTGGGCTCCCTCCTAATCTAGTGCTTCGCCCCCAGATGAGCTTAGTGACATGAATTAGGAAAAGTCAAGCACCATGCATATTGGAGCAGAGTCTAACCAGTTTCTACTTCTTAGTCTAGCCTAAAGATACAGAGTGGCACTATTTCTTCTTTACCACCAGTGATGTCATAATATTCTATTACTAAATACAGACCTAGAAGAGATATTAGACCTCCTCAAAAGTATGTTGAAGTTGATTTAGTTTCTTATGTATTGAATGTAGCAGAATGTATTAGTTCTAGTGAAGAACCTTCTTCTCACTTAGAGGTAGTTAGTTGTAATAATTTCATTTGATGGATGATTGCTATACAGGAGGAGATGGAATCGCTTCATAGGAATGAAACATAGGATTTAGTGAGATTACCTAAACATAAGAAAGTTGTCTGTTTTAAGTGGGTATTTAAAATTAAGGAAGTAACATTAGGAATTAAAGATGCTAGATACAAAGAAAGACTAGTTGCTAAAGGCTAGAGTCAAGTTCCAGGTATTAACTTCACAGATGTGTTTTCTCCAGTTGTAAAGCATAGCTGATTCGAGCCTTGATTTATATTGTGGCCATGCATAATCTTGAACTTTAGTAGTTGGATGTCAAAATTGCATTCTTACATGGAGAACTTGAGGAGTACATCTATATAAAGCAACAAGAGGTCTTGGTAGTTTTAGGATAGGAGGACTATGTATGCTTGCTCAAAAAGTCTCTTTATGGCTTAAAACAGTCACTCAGATACTGGTATAAGAGGTTTGACTCTTTTATGACTTCTCATATGTTTTAGAGGAGTATTTATGATAATTGTGGATACTTCAAAGAGGTAAGTGATGGTTCATTCTTATATCTTTTCTTGTATGTTTATGATATGTTGATTACAGCAAGGATATGAGAGAGATAATAAAAGTCAAAGCGCGGCTCAGCAAGGAGTTTGGGATGAAGGATTTAGGAGCAGTAAAGAAGATTCGTGGCATGGAAATTATGAAGGATAAATAGAAGTGCAAGTTAAACTTTAGTCAGAAAAGGTATATGTCACAGGTTCAATATGCAAAATGCCAATCTTGTCAGTACTCCATTGGTAGCTCACTTTAAACTCTCGGCCACTTTATCTCCAAAGACAGATGATGAGTGTGACTATATGTCTTGAGTTTCATACTCTAGTATCGTCAGGTTTGTTATATATGTGATGGTGTGTTCTTGACCAGATCTAAATATGCCATCAGTGTAGTTAGGAGATACATAACAAATCTTGGCAAAGAATATTGAAAAATAGTTTAGTGGGTTTTTTGGTACTTGTATGGATCTATTGATGTTTGTTTATAGTTTTGGCAAAATAGAGATGAAGTAATCAGGTATGTTGATTATGATTTTGCAGGAGACCATGATAAAAGGAGATCCCTTACAGGCTATGTTTTCACCATTGGTTGTTGTGCTATCTTTTGGAAAGCTACCTTACAGACTAGGGTTGCTTTGTCAACTACTGAGGCAGAGTACATGGCTATTACAAAAGCTTTCAAGGAAGCTATTTGGTTGAATGGTCTGTTCGGTGAACTTAGCAAAGACTTATAGATTACTACGCTCTTTTGAGACAGTCAGAGTTCTATCTTCCGTACGAAAGATGAGATGTTTCACGAGAGGACAAAGCACATCGATGTTTGGTATCATTTTATGCGTGAAATTATTTCTCGTGTTGATATTTTGGTGAGAAAGATTAGTACCCATGATAACCCTGCAGATATGATGACTAAGACACTACCATGTATCAAGTTTGAGAATTGCTTGGACTTGGTTGGTGTTAGCTGTTATGATGTGCCCTTAGGGGATTTTGTGGAAGAGGTGGTGTGTTTTTCTTAAAATGTATTTGAGTTCTCAATTATAATTCATGTCAAGATGGAGATGGTTAGAGTTGTGACCTGAATTTTGTTGGTTCGGCCCTGAAAGTTTTGCGGTGCGACTCATGTTTAAGATTTTCAATGGGGTCTGTGGTGAAAACGTAGAGATTGGGCCTACGACCTATTTGCACGCACGTACTATATAAGTATGATTTAGTGGGTTATTTTTGTTATTCTGAAAATTCAGCCTTCTCCACATGGTACTCTCTCTCTCTATTATAATGAATCCTTCTCTGCTTCTGCCCGTGGTTTTTTTCAAAAAGCATTTCATGTAAATTTGTGTGTTTTTCTTATTTTCTTTTACTTCTTGTTTGCTTATTCTGTCCGAATTATAACATGCACAATTGTAATCGTAAGTATATTGTCATTTAAGTGATTTGTAATCAAGTTAAGTGTTTCATCATATACAGGTATCACTTACGTACTGGCCCAATAACTTTGGACAATGGACAACCACAATTAAAAACTCAATTTAAAGGAGAAGAAAGGAATTCTACTATACCCAAATTAAATTTACTAGATTGTATTAACCTTTTATTTCAAGTAGTGTTAAGAATAGAATAGAACACAAATAGTTTGTTGAAATCGTAATGTTCAAATTAGGGGAAAAGAAGCAAAAGAAAATGGAGAGAGTATAAATTCAAAAAAAGCATCAAAAGTGAAGTTTTTTTTTAACTTATATCCTGAAATCAAAAGAAAGAGAAATATAGAAAACTATAATCTTCAATATGCAAGACAGGTATGTCTCTGTCGTCAATTTTTAATTATTATTATGATTAATCTTCAGTTCTTAGTGTCCATGTTTTGTATATTTTTTAAATTTTGCGTTGGGATTTCTCTTCATTCTCAATGATTTCTAATGAAAGACTACTCAATTCTTCTAGAAGAGGATTGCACTCTTTGATTCTTTTAACTAGACTAGATTTGGTTACAAGATCTATTGAGTTTTTCTTTTCAATTATAAAAAATTTCTTGATTTTGTGTCTTGGTTCGATTAATTAATTTGAGACAAAATGTAAAATAAGTTTTGAGGATTGTATTCTAACAGAAATTATCATAACTATTCTGTCACGACCCAAAATAGGATCATGACCAGTGCTAAGGAGTTTAGGACTCCAAAGCAAGCCTTGTCGGAAATCTATAGAAAATTGGATAGAGTTTTCGATGTTATGGGGCCTAACAAGAAAATTCTCTGCCTCAAATTCAACAACAAAACAACCAACAGTACAACCACCACATAAACACCAACACAATTCACCATAGAACATCAACACTTCACCAATACCACCAACTAACAATACGAAAACCAACTACAAAGATAAGAGAAAATACAATATTCCACAAATCCTAAACAACGAAAGAGTACTCAAACTCTAAAGACATTACTATGGAGCAAACAAAGAGTTTTCAAGAAAAAGAAACATCACAAATAAATAAACTATAGCCCACATGAATAATTTATGTCACTCGGATCCTTTAGCCAACTCGATTCTCACCGTCACCTGTGTTCTCTGAAAAAAATAATAGCAAGGAGTGAATTGCTCGCCCAATGAGTAATAATACTTAACCACAATTATTTTTAAAATGGGGACAAATCATAAAACATCATGAAATAATGCTCTTTCACAAAAAAGTAACGCTAAACAATATCGTTCTTTCATGTAAGCCAAGTGAACAAATAGTTCAGTAATAAAATTCAAAAACATCGTATCATATCAAATATTACATATTTGGGAGGTTTCAAAGAATGAATCTTGTAATCAATGTGACTTTCTTCTTCATTAAGAATAACCCATAACAGTGGATCCCTCATAAAGGAGTCAAATCATATCAGTATCAGTATGCTAGTTCTACCTTCCCACTAGCGAGGGCTATAAAATTCATCAGTAAATATAAGGTGCACCAGGTTTAACGATCCCGCCGTTAGCTACGGGATTCAAATCAAGGTCTACTCCCATTTATAAATTCTTTGTAAATAATAGGCTATTCATATGAAAGCATTTTTCAGAATAATACATATCATTTAAAGTTCATATCAAATCATATTACATATAAACTTGAATAAAAATACATGTCAAAAATACATATTTCTCATGTAAGTGAAAATACTCACCGTAATAATACCATATCTCAAATAACCATTTTAATATCATATCAAGATCATATCTCAAATAACCATTTCAATATCATATCAAGATTATATCTCAATAACCATTTCAATATCATATCAAGATCATATCTCAAATAATCATTTCAATATCATATCAAGAACGTATCTCAAATAACCTTTTCAATATCATATCAAGTTCATATCTCAAATAATCATTTCAATATTATAT